>NW_027173175.1:0-27043 GCF_018151085.1 Drosophila tropicalis | reverse complement strand
TTATATTTGAAGGTACCGCTCAATAATACATTAACATTTTTTTTTTATAAATACCATTAAACTTCATTATAATATATAAATAAATTGACATTGCCGATTATAAATGCATAAGACATATGTATTTGAGAACTGTACCGATATTACATATGACTGACCATGCTCGACATCACACCACCTAAGTAGGTTTTGTGCCACGTTTTCTCGAAATCGCCCATTTATGTTTGCAGGTACCACTCAACAATAATTTGGCATATGTATTTTTATAAATACCATTAAACTTCATTATAATATATAAATAAATTGACATTGCCGATTATAAATGCATAAGACATATGTATTTGAGAACTGTACCGATATTACATATGACTGACCATGCTCGACATCACACCACCTAAGTAGGTTTTGTGCCACGTTTTCTCGAAATCGCCCATTTATGTTTGAAGGTACCACTCAACAATAATTTGGCATATGTATTTTTATAAATACCATTAAACTTCATTATAATATATAAATAAATTGACATTGCCGATTATAAATGCATAAGACATATGTATTTGAGAACTGTACCGATATTACATATGACTGACCATGCTCGACATCACACCACCTAAGTAGGTTTTGTGCCACGTTTTCTCGAAATCGCCCATTTATGTTTGAAGGTACCACTCAACAATAATTTGGCATATGTATTTTTATAAATACCATTAAACTTCATTATAATATATAAATAAATTGACATTGCCGATTATAAATGCATAAGACATATGTATTTGAGAACTGTACCGATATTACATATGACTGACCATGCTCGACATCACACCACCTAAGTAGGTTTTGTGCCACGTTTTCTCGAAATCGCCCATTTATGTTTGAAGGTACCACTCAACAATAATTTGGCATATGTATTTTTATAAATACCATTAAACTTCATTATAATATATAAATAAATTGACATTGCCGATTATAAATGCATAAGACATATGTATTTGAGAACTGTACCGATATTACATATGACTGACCATGCTCGACATCACACCACCTAAGTAGGTTTTGTGCCACGTTTTCTCGAAATCGCCCATTTATGTTTGAAGGTACCACTCAACAATAATTTGGCATATGTATTTTTATAAATACCATTAAACTTCATTATAATATATAAATAAATTGACATTGCCGATTATAAATGCATAAGACATATGTATTTGAGAACTGTACCGATATTACATATGACTGACCATGCTCGACATCACACCACCTAAGTAGGTTTTGTGCCACGTTTTCTCGAAATCGCCCATTTATGTTTGAAGGTACACTCAACAATAATATTGGCATATGTATTTTTTATAAATACCATTAAACTTCATTATAATATATAAATAAATTGACATTGCCGATTATAAATGCATAAGACATATGTATTTGAGAACTGTACCGATATTACATATGACTGACCATGCTCGACATCACACCACCTAAGTAGGTTTTGTGCCACGTTTTCTCGAAATCGCCCATTTATGTTTGAAGGTACCGCTCAACAATAATTTGGCATATGTATTTTTATAAATACCATTAAACTTCATTATAATATATAAATAAATTGACATTGCCGATTATAAATGCATAAGACATATGTATTTGAGAACTGTACCGATATTACATATGACTGACCATGCTCGACATCACACCACCTAAGTAGGTTTTGTGCCACGTTTTCTCGAAATCGCCCATTTATGTTTGAAGGTACCACTCAACAATAATTTGGCATATGTATTTTTATAAATACCATTAAACTTCATTATAATATATAAATAAATTGACATTGCCGATTATAAATGCATAAGACATATGTATTTGAGAACTGTACCGATATTACATATGACTGACCATGCTCGACATCACACCACCTAAGTAGGTTTTGTGCCACGTTTTCTCGAAATCGCCCATTTATGTTTGAAGGTACCACTCAACAATAATTTGGCATATGTATTTTTATAAATACCATTAAACTTCATTATAATATATAAATAAATTGACATTGCCGATTATAAATGCATAAGACATATGTATTTGAGAACTGTACCGATATTACATATGACTGACCATGCTCGACATCACACCACCTAAGTAGGTTTTGTGCCACGTTTTCTCGAAATCGCCCATTTATGTTTGAAGGTACCACTCAACAATAATTTGGCATATGTATTTTTATAAATACCATTAAACTTCATTATAATATATAAATAAATTGACATTGCCGATTATAAATGCATAAGACATATGTATTTGAGAACTGTACCGATATTACATATGACTGACCATGCTCGACATCACACCACCTAAGTAGGTTTTGTGCCACGTTTTCTCGAAATCGCCCATTTATGTTTGAAGGTACCACTCAACAATAATTTGGCATATGTATTTTTATAAATACCATTAAACTTCATTGTAATATATAACTAAATTGACATTGCCGATTATAAATGCATAAGACATATGTATTTGAGAACTGTACCGATATTACATATGACTGACCATGCTCGACATCACACCACCTAAGTAGGTTTTGTGCCACGTTTTCTCGAAATCGCCCATTTATATTTGAAGGTACCGCTCAATAATACATTAACATTTTTTTTTTATAAATACCATTAAACTTCATTATAATATATAAATAAATTGACATTGCCGATTATAAATGCATAAGACATATGTATTTGAGAACTGTACCGATATTACATATGACTGACCATGCTCGACATCACACCACCTAAGTAGGTTTTGTGCCACGTTTTCTCGAAATCGCCCATTTATATTTGAAGGTACCGCTCAATAATAATTTGTCATATGTATTTTTATAAATATCCTTAAACTTCATTATAATATATAAATAAATTGACATTGCCGATTATAAATGCATAAGACATATGTATTTGAGAACTGTACCGATATTACATATGACTGACCATGCTCGACATCACACCACCTAAGTAGGTTTTGTGCCACGTTTTCTCGAAATCGCCCATTTATGTTTGAAGGTACCACTCAACAATAATTTGGCATATGTATTTTTATAAATACCATTAAACTTCATTGTAATATATAACTAAATTGACATTGCCGATTATAAATGCATAAGACATATGTATTTGAGAACTGTACCGATATTACATATGACTGACCATGCTCGACATCACACCACCTAAGTAGGTTTTGTGCCACGTTTTCTCGAAATCGCCCATTTATGTTTGAAGGTACCACTCAACAATAATTTGGCATATGTATTTTTATAAATACCATTAAACTTCATTGTAATATATAACTAAATTGACATTGCCGATTATAAATGCATAAGACATATGTATTTGAGAACTGTACCGATATTACATATGACTGACCATGCTCGACATCACACCACCTAAGTAGGTTTTGGCCACGTTTTCTCGAAATCGCCCATTTATGTTTGAAGGTACCACTCAACAATAATTTGGCATATGTATTTTTATAAATACCATTAAACTTCATTATAATATATAAATAAATTGACATTGCCGATTATAAATGCATAAGACATATGTATTTGAGAACTGTACCGATATTACATATGACTGACCATGCTCGACATCACACCACCTAAGTAGGTTTTGTGCCACGTTTTCTCGAAATCGCCCATTTATGTTTGAAGGTACCACTCAACAATAATTTGGCATATGTATTTTTATAAATACCATTAAACTTCATTATAATATATAAATAAATTGACATTGCCGATTATAAATGCATAAGACATATGTATTTGAGAACTGTACCGATATTACATATGACTGACCATGCTCGACATCACACCACCTAAGTAGGTTTTGTGCCACGTTTTCTCGAAATCGCCCATTTATGTTTGAAGGTACCACTCAACAATAATTTGGCATATGTATTTTTATAAATACCATTAAACTTCATTATAATATATAAATAAATTGACATTGCCGATTATAAATGCATAAGACATATGTATTTGAGAACTGTACCGATATTACATATGACTGACCATGCTCGACATCACACCACCTAAGTAGGTTTTGTGCCACGTTTTCTCGAAATCGCCCATTTATATTTGAAGGTACCGCTCAATAATAATTTGTCATATGTATTTTTATAAATACCATTAAACTTCATTATAATATATAAATAAATTGACATTGCCGATTATAAATGCATAAGACATATGTATTTGAGAACTGTACCGATATTACATATGACTGACCATGCTCGACATCACACCACCTAAGTAGGTTTTGTGCCACGTTTTCTCGAAATCGCCCATTTATGTTTGAAGGTACCACTCAACAATAATTTGTCATATGTATTTTTATAAATACCATTAAACTTCATTATAATATATAAATAAATTGACATTGCCGATTATAAATGCATAAGACATATGTATTTGAGAACTGTACCGATATTACATATGACTGACCATGCTCGACATCACACCACCTAAGTAGGTTTTGTGCCACGTTTTCTCGAAATCGCCCATTTATGTTTGAAGGTACCACTCAACAATAATTTGGCATATGTATTTTTATAAATACCATTAAACTTCATTATAATATATAAATAAATTGACATTGCCGATTATAAATGCATAAGACATATGTATTTGAGAACTGTACCGATATTACATATGACTGACCATGCTCGACATCACACCACCTAAGTAGGTTTTGTGCCACGTTTTCTCGAAATCGCCCATTTATGTTTGAAGGTACCACTCAACAATAATTTGGCATATGTATTTTTATAAATACCATTAAACTTCATTGTAATATATAAATAAATTGACATTGCCGATTATAAATGCATAAGACATATGTATTTGAGAACTGTACCGATATTACATATGACTGACCATGCTCGACATCACACCACCTAAGTAGGTTTTGTGCCACGTTTTCTCGAAATCGCCCATTTATGTTTGAAGGTACCACTCAACAATAATTTGGCATATGTATTTTTATAAATACCATTAAACTTCATTGTAATATATAAATAAATTGACATTGCCGATTATAAATGCATAAGACATATGTATTTGAGAACTGTACCGATATTACATATGACTGACCATGCTCGACATCACACCACCTAAGTAGGTTTTGTGCCACGTTTTCTCGAAATCGCCCATTTATGTTTGAAGGTACCACTCAACAATAATTTGGCATATGTATTTTTATAAATACCATTAAACTTCATTATAATATATAAATAAATTGACATTGCCGATTATAAATGCATAAGACATATGTATTTGAGAACTGTACCGATATTACATATGACTGACCATGCTCGACATCACACCACCTAAGTAGGTTTTGTGCCACGTTTTCTCGAAATCGCCCATTTATGTTTGAAGGTACCACTCAACAATAATTTGGCATATGTATTTTTATAAATACCATTAAACTTCATTATAATATATAAATAAATTGACATTGCCGATTATAAATGCATAAGACATATGTATTTGAGAACTGTACCGATATTACATATGACTGACCATGCTCGACATCACACCACCTAAGTAGGTTTTGTGCCACGTTTTCTCGAAATCGCCCATTTATGTTTGAAGGTACCACTCAACAATAATTTGTCATATGTATTTTTATAAATACCATTAAACTTCATTATAATATATAAATAAATTGACATTGCCGATTATAAATGCATAAGACATATGTATTTGAGAACTGTACCGATATTACATATGACTGACCATGCTCGACATCACACCACCTAAGTAGGTTTTGTGCCACGTTTTCTCGAAATCGCCCATTTATGTTTGAAGGTACCACTCAACAATAATTTGGCATATGTATTTTTATAAATACCATTAAACTTCATTGTAATATATAACTAAATTGACATTGCCGATTATAAATGCATAAGACATATGTATTTGAGAACTGTACCGATATTACATATGACTGACCATGCTCGACATCACACCACCTAAGTAGGTTTTGTGCCACGTTTTCTCGAAATCGCCCATTTATATTTGAAGGTACCGCTCAATAATACATTAACATTTTTTTTTTTATAAATACCATTAAACTTCATTATAATATATAAATAAATTGACATTGCCGATTATAAATGCATAAGACATATGTATTTGAGAACTGTACCGATATTACATATGACTGACCATGCTCGACATCACACCACCTAAGTAGGTTTTGTGCCACGTTTTCTCGAAATCGCCCATTTATGTTTGAAGGTACCACTCAACAATAATTTGGCATATGTATTTTTATAAATACCATTAAACTTCATTATAATATATAAATAAATTGACATTGCCGATTATAAATGCATAAGACATATGTATTTGAGAACTGTACCGATATTACATATGACTGACCATGCTCGACATCACACCACCTAAGTAGGTTTTGTGCCACGTTTTCTCGAAATCGCCCATTTATGTTTGAAGGTACCACTCAACAATAATTTGGCATATGTATTTTTATAAATACCATTAAACTTCATTATAATATATAAATAAATTGACATTGCCGATTATAAATGCATAAGACATATGTATTTGAGAACTGTACCGATATTACATATGACTGACCATGCTCGACATCACACCACCTAAGTAGGTTTTGTGCCACGTTTTCTCGAAATCGCCCATTTATATTTGAAGGTACCGCTCAATAATAATTTGTCATATGTATTTTTATAAATACCATTAAACTTCATTATAATATATAAATAAATTGACATTGCCGATTATAAATGCATAAGACATATGTATTTGAGAACTGTACCGATATTACATATGACTGACCATGCTCGACATCACACCACCTAAGTAGGTTTTGTGCCACGTTTTCTCGAAATCGCCCATTTATGTTTGAAGGTACCACTCAACAATAATTTGGCATATGTATTTTTATAAATACCATTAAACTTCATTATAATATATAAATAAATTGACATTGCCGATTATAAATGCATAAGACATATGTATTTGAGAACTGTACCGATATTACATATGACTGACCATGCTCGACATCACACCACCTAAGTAGGTTTTGTGCCACGTTTTCTCGAAATCGCCCATTTATGTTTGAAGGTACCACTCAACAATAATTTGGCATATGTATTTTTATAAATACCATTAAACTTCATTGTAATATATAACTAAATTGACATTGCCGATTATAAATGCATAAGACATATGTATTTGAGAACTGTACCGATATTACATATGACTGACCATGCTCGACATCACACCACCTAAGTAGGTTTTGTGCCACGTTTTCTCGAAATCGCCCATTTATGTTTGAAGGTACCACTCAACAATAATTTGGCATATGTATTTTTATAAATACCATTAAACTTCATTGTAATATATAACTAAATTGACATTGCCGATTATAAATGCATAAGACATATGTATTTGAGAACTGTACCGATATTACATATGACTGACCATGCTCGACATCACACCACCTAAGTAGGTTTTGTGCCACGTTTTCTCGAAATCGCCCATTTATGTTTGAAGGTACCACTCAACAATAATTTGTCATATGTATTTTTATAAATACCATTAAACTTCATTATAATATATAAATAAATTGACATTGCCGATTATAAATGCATAAGACATATAGTATTTGAGAACTGTACCGATATTACATATGACTGACCATGCTCGACATCACACCACCTAAGTAGGTTTTGTGCCACGTTTTCTCGAAATCGCCCATTTATGTTTGAAGGTACCACTCAACAATAATTTGGCATATGTATTTTTATAAATACCATTAAACTTCATTGTAATATATAACTAAATTGACATTGCCGATTATAAATGCATAAGACATATGTATTTGAGAACTGTACCGATATTACATATGACTGACCATGCTCGACATCACACCACCTAAGTAGGTTTTGTGCCACGTTTTCTCGAAATCGCCCATTTATATTTGAAGGTACCGCTCAATAATACATTAACATTTTTTTTTTATAAATACCATTAAACTTCATTATAATATATAAATAAATTGACATTGCCGATTATAAATGCATAAGACATATGTATTTGAGAACTGTACCGATATTACATATGACTGACCATGCTCGACATCACACCACCTAAGTAGGTTTTGTGCCACGTTTTCTCGAAATCGCCCATTTATGTTTGAAGGTACCACTCAACAATAATTTGTCATATGTATTTTTATAAATACCATTAAACTTCATTATAATATATAAATAAATTGACATTGCCGATTATAAATGCATAAGACATATGTATTTGAGAACTGTACCGATATTACATATGACTGACCATGCTCGACATCACACCACCTAAGTAGGTTTTGTGCCACGTTTTCTCGAAATCGCCCATTTATGTTTGAAGGTACCACTCAACAATAATTTGGCATATGTATTTTTATAAATACCATTAAACTTCATTATAATATATAAATAAATTGACATTGCCGATTATAAATGCATAAGACATATGTATTTGAGAACTGTACCGATATTACATATGACTGACCATGCTCGACATCACACCACCTAAGTAGGTTTTGTGCCACGTTTTCTCGAAATCGCCCATTTATGTTTGAAGGTACCACTCAACAATAATTTGGCATATGTATTTTTATAAATACCATTAAACTTCATTATAATATATAAATAAATTGACATTGCCGATTATAAATGCATAAGACATATGTATTTGAGAACTGTACCGATATTACATATGACTGACCATGCTCGACATCACACCACCTAAGTAGGTTTTGTGCCACGTTTTCTCGAAATCGCCCATTTATATTTGAAGGTACCGCTCAATAATAATTTAACATTTTTATTTTTATAAATACCATTAAACTTCATTATAATATATAAATAAATTGACATTGCCGATTATAAATGCATAAGACATATGTATTTGAGAACTGTACCGATATTACATATGACTGACCATGCTCGACATCACACCACCTAAGTAGGTTTTGTGCCACGTTTTCTCGAAATCGCCCATTTATGTTTGAAGGTACCACTCAACAATAATTTGGCATATGTATTTTTATAAATACCATTAAACTTCATTATAATATATAAATAAATTGACATTGCCGATTATAAATGCATAAGACATATGTATTTGAGAACTGTACCGATATTACATATGACTGACCATGCTCGACATCACACCACCTAAGTAGGTTTTGTGCCACGTTTTCTCGAAATCGCCCATTTATGTTTGAAGGTACCACTCAACAATAATTTGGCATATGTATTTTTATAAATACCATTAAACTTCATTATAATATATAAATAAATTGACATTGCCGATTATAAATGCATAAGACATATGTATTTGAGAACTGTACCGATATTACATATGACTGACCATGCTCGACATCACACCACCTAAGTAGGTTTTGTGCCACGTTTTCTCGAAATCGCCCATTTATGTTTGAAGGTACCACTCAACAATAATTTGGCATATGTATTTTTATAAATACCATTAAACTTCATTATAATATATAAATAAATTGACATTGCCGATTATAAATGCATAAGACATATGTATTTGAGAACTGTACCGATATTACATATGACTGACCATGCTCGACATCACACCACCTAAGTAGGTTTTGTGCCACGTTTTCTCGAAATCGCCCATTTATGTTTGAAGGTACCACTCAACAATAATTTGGCATATGTATTTTTATAAATACCATTAAACTTCATTATAATATATAAATAAATTGACATTGCCGATTATAAATGCATAAGACATATGTATTTGAGAACTGTACCGATATTACATATGACTGACCATGCTCGACATCACACCACCTAAGTAGGTTTTGTGCCACGTTTTCTCGAAATCGCCCATTTATGTTTGAAGGTACCACTCAACAATAATTTGGCATATGTATTTTTATAAATACCATTAAACTTCATTATAATATATAAATAAATTGACATTGCCGATTATAAATGCATAAGACATATGTATTTGAGAACTGTACCGATATTACATATGACTGACCATGCTCGACATCACACCACCTAAGTAGGTTTTGTGCCACGTTTTCTCGAAATCGCCCATTTATGTTTGAAGGTACCACTCAACAATAATTTGGCATATGTATTTTTATAAATACCATTAAACTTCATTATAATATATAAATAAATTGACATTGCCGATTATAAATGCATAAGACATATGTATTTGAGAACTGTACCGATATTACATATGACTGACCATGCTCGACATCACACCACCTAAGTAGGTTTTGTGCCACGTTTTCTCGAAATCGCCCATTTATATTTGAAGGTACCGCTCAATAATAATTTGACATATGTATTTTTATAAATACCATTAAACTTCATTATAATATATAAATAAATTGACATTGCCGATTATAAATGCATAAGACATATGTATTTGAGAACTGTACCGATATTACATATGACTGACCATGCTCGACATCACACCACCTAAGTAGGTTTTGTGCCACGTTTTCTCGAAATCGCCCATTTATGTTTGAAGGTACCACTCAACAATAATTTGGCATATGTATTTTTATAAATACCATTAAACTTCATTATAATATATAAATAAATTGACATTGCCGATTATAAATGCATAAGACATATGTATTTGAGAACTGTACCGATATTACATATGACTGACCATGCTCGACATCACACCACCTAAGTAGGTTTTGTGCCACGTTTTCTCGAAATCGCCCATTTATGTTTGAAGGTACCACTCAACAATAATTTGGCATATGTATTTTTATAAATACCATTAAACTTCATTATAATATATAAATAAATTGACATTGCCGATTATAAATGCATAAGACATATGTATTTGAGAACTGTACCGATATTACATATGACTGACCATGCTCGACATCACACCACCTAAGTAGGTTTTGTGCCACGTTTTCTCGAAATCGCCCATTTATGTTTGAAGGTACCACTCAACAATAATTTGGCATATGTATTTTTATAAATACCATTAAACTTCATTATAATATATAAATAAATTGACATTGCCGATTATAAATGCATAAGACATATGTATTTGAGAACTGTACCGATATTACATATGACTGACCATGCTCGACATCACACCACCTAAGTAGGTTTTGTGCCACGTTTTCTCGAAATCGCCCATTTATGTTTGAAGGTACCACTCAACAATAATTTGGCATATGTATTTTTATAAATACCATTAAACTTCATTATAATATATAAATAAATTGACATTGCCGATTATAAATGCATAAGACATATGTATTTGAGAACTGTACCGATATTACATATGACTGACCATGCTCGACATCACACCACCTAAGTAGGTTTTGTGCCACGTTTTCTCGAAATCGCCCATTTATGTTTGAAGGTACCACTCAACAATAATTTGGCATATGTATTTTTATAAATACCATTAAACTTCATTATAATATATAAATAAATTGACATTGCCGATTATAAATGCATAAGACATATGTATTTGAGAACTGTACCGATATTACATATGACTGACCATGCTCGACATCACACCACCTAAGTAGGTTTTGTGCCACGTTTTCTCGAAATCGCCCATTTATGTTTGAAGGTACCACTCAACAATAATTTGGCATATGTATTTTTATAAATACCATTAAACTTCATTATAATATATAAATAAATTGACATTGCCGATTATAAATGCATAAGACATATGTATTTGAGAACTGTACCGATATTACATATGACTGACCATGCTCGACATCACACCACCTAAGTAGGTTTTGTGCCACGTTTTCTCGAAATCGCCCATTTATGTTTGAAGGTACCACTCAACAATAATTTGGCATATGTATTTTTATAAATACCATTAAACTTCATTATAATATATAAATAAATTGACATTGCCGATTATAAATGCATAAGACATATGTATTTGAGAACTGTACCGATATTACATATGACTGACCATGCTCGACATCACACCACCTAAGTAGGTTTTGTGCCACGTTTTCTCGAAATCGCCCATTTATGTTTGAAGGTACCACTCAACAATAATTTGGCATATGTATTTTTATAAATACCATTAAACTTCATTATAATATATAAATAAATTGACATTGCCGATTATAAATGCATAAGACATATGTATTTGAGAACTGTACCGATATTACATATGACTGACCATGCTCGACATCACACCACCTAAGTAGGTTTTGTGCCACGTTTTCTCGAAATCGCCCATTTATATTTGAAGGTACCGCTCAATAATACATTAACATTTTTATTTTTATAAATACCATTAAACTTCATTATAATATATAAATAAATTGACATTGCCGATTATAAATGCATAAGACATATGTATTTGAGAACTGTACCGATATTACATATGACTGACCATGCTCGACATCACACCACCTAAGTAGGTTTTGTGCCACGTTTTCTCGAAATCGCCCATTTATGTTTGAAGGTACCACTCAACAATAATTTGGCATATGTATTTTTATAAATACCATTAAACTTCATTATAATATATAAATAAATTGACATTGCCGATTATAAATGCATAAGACATATGTATTTGAGAACTGTACCGATATTACATATGACTGACCATGCTCGACATCACACCACCTAAGTAGGTTTTGTGCCACGTTTTCTCGAAATCGCCCATTTATGTTTGAAGGTACCACTCAACAATAATTTGGCATATGTATTTTTATAAATACCATTAAACTTCATTATAATATATAAATAAATTGACATTGCCGATTATAAATGCATAAGACATATGTATTTGAGAACTGTACCGATATTACATATGACTGACCATGCTCGACATCACACCACCTAAGTAGGTTTTGTGCCACGTTTTCTCGAAATCGCCCATTTATGTTTGAAGGTACCACTCAACAATAATTTGGCATATGTATTTTTATAAATACCATTAAACTTCATTATAATATATAAATAAATTGACATTGCCGATTATAAATGCATAAGACATATGTATTTGAGAACTGTACCGATATTACATATGACTGACCATGCTCGACATCACACCACCTAAGTAGGTTTTGTGCCACGTTTTCTCGAAATCGCCCATTTATGTTTGAAGGTACCACTCAACAATAATTTGGCATATGTATTTTTATAAATACCATTAAACTTCATTATAATATATAAATAAATTGACATTGCCGATTATAAATGCATAAGACATATGTATTTGAGAACTGTACCGATATTACATATGACTGACCATGCTCGACATCACACCACCTAAGTAGGTTTTGTGCCACGTTTTCTCGAAATCGCCCATTTATGTTTGAAGGTACCACTCAACAATAATTTGGCATATGTATTTTTATAAATACCATTAAACTTCATTATAATATATAAATAAATTGACATTGCCGATTATAAATGCATAAGACATATGTATTTGAGAACTGTACCGATATTACATATGACTGACCATGCTCGACATCACACCACCTAAGTAGGTTTTGTGCCACGTTTTCTCGAAATCGCCCATTTATGTTTGAAGGTACCACTCAACAATAATTTGGCATATGTATTTTTATAAATACCATTAAACTTCATTATAATATATAAATAAATTGACATTGCCGATTATAAATGCATAAGACATATGTATTTGAGAACTGTACCGATATTACATATGACTGACCATGCTCGACATCACACCACCTAAGTAGGTTTTGTGCCACGTTTTCTCGAAATCGCCCATTTATGTTTGAAGGTACCACTCAACAATAATTTGGCATATGTATTTTTATAAATACCATTAAACTTCATTGTAATATATAAATAAATTGACATTGCCGATTATAAATGCATAAGACATATGTATTTGAGAACTGTACCGATATTACATATGACTGACCATGCTCGACATCACACCACCTAAGTAGGTTTTGTGCCACGTTTTCTCGAAATCGCCCATTTATATTTGAAGGTACCGCTCAATAATACATTAACATTTTTATTTTTATAAATACCATTAAACTTCATTATAATATATAAATAAATTGACATTGCCGATTATAAATGCATAAGACATATGTATTTGAGAACTGTACCGATATTACATATGACTGACCATGCTCGACATCACACCACCTAAGTAGGTTTTGTGCCACGTTTTCTCGAAATCGCCCATTTATGTTTGAAGGTACCACTCAACAATAATTTGGCATATGTATTTTTATAAATACCATTAAACTTCATTATAATATATAAATAAATTGACATTGCCGATTATAAATGCATAAGACATATGTATTTGAGAACTGTACCGATATTACATATGACTGACCATGCTCGACATCACACCACCTAAGTAGGTTTTGTGCCACGTTTTCTCGAAATCGCCCATTTATGTTTGAAGGTACCACTCAACAATAATTTGGCATATGTATTTTTATAAATACCATTAAACTTCATTGTAATATATAAATAAATTGACATTGCCGATTATAAATGCATAAGACATATGTATTTGAGAACTGTACCGATATTACATATGACTGACCATGCTCGACATCACACCACCTAAGTAGGTTTTGTGCCACGTTTTCTCGAAATCGCCCATTTATATTTGAAGGTACCGCTCAATAATACATTGACATATTTATTTTTATAAATACCATTAAACTTCATTATAATATATAAATAAATTGACATTGCCGATTATAAATGCATAAGACATATGTATTTGAGAACTGTACCGATATTACATATGACTGACCATGCTCGACATCACACCACCTAAGTAGGTTTTGTGCCACGTTTTCTCGAAATCGCCCATTTATGTTTGAAGGTACCACTCAACAATAATTTGGCATATGTATTTTTATAAATACCATTAAACTTCATTATAATATATAAATAAATTGACATTGCCGATTATAAATGCATAAGACATATGTATTTGAGAACTGTACCGATATTACATATGACTGACCATGCTCGACATCACACCACCTAAGTAGGTTTTGTGCCACGTTTTCTCGAAATCGCCCATTTATGTTTGAAGGTACCACTCAACAATAATTTGGCATATGTATTTTTATAAATACCATTAAACTTCATTATAATATATAAATAAATTGACATTGCCGATTATAAATGCATAAGACATATGTATTTGAGAACTGTACCGATATTACATATGACTGACCATGCTCGACATCACACCACCTAAGTAGGTTTTGTGCCACGTTTTCTCGAAATCGCCCATTTATGTTTGAAGGTACCACTCAACAATAATTTGGCATATGTATTTTTATAAATACCATTAAACTTCATTATAATATATAAATAAATTGACATTGCCGATTATAAATGCATAAGACATATGTATTTGAGAACTGTACCGATATTACATATGACTGACCATGCTCGACATCACACCACCTAAGTAGGTTTTGTGCCACGTTTTCTCGAAATCGCCCATTTATGTTTGAAGGTACCACTCAACAATAATTTGGCATATGTATTTTTATAAATACCATTAAACTTCATTATAATATATAAATAAATTGACATTGCCGATTATAAATGCATAAGACATATGTATTTGAGAACTGTACCGATATTACATATGACTGACCATGCTCGACATCACACCACCTAAGTAGGTTTTGTGCCACGTTTTCTCGAAATCGCCCATTTATGTTTGAAGGTACCACTCAACAATAATTTGGCATATGTATTTTTATAAATACCATTAAACTTCATTATAATATATAAATAAATTGACATTGCCGATTATAAATGCATAAGACATATGTATTTGAGAACTGTACCGATATTACATATGACTGACCATGCTCGACATCACACCACCTAAGTAGGTTTTGTGCCACGTTTTCTCGAAATCGCCCATTTATGTTTGAAGGTACCACTCAACAATAATTTGGCATATGTATTTTTATAAATACCATTAAACTTCATTATAATATATAAATAAATTGACATTGCCGATTATAAATGCATAAGACATATGTATTTGAGAACTGTACCGATATTACATATGACTGACCATGCTCGACATCACACCACCTAAGTAGGTTTTGTGCCACGTTTTCTCGAAATCGCCCATTTATGTTTGAAGGTACCACTCAACAATAATTTGGCATATGTATTTTTATAAATACCATTAAACTTCATTATAATATATAAATAAATTGACATTGCCGATTATAAATGCATAAGACATATGTATTTGAGAACTGTACCGATATTACATATGACTGACCATGCTCGACATCACACCACCTAAGTAGGTTTTGTGCCACGTTTTCTCGAAATCGCCCATTTATGTTTGAAGGTACCACTCAACAATAATTTGGCATATGTATTTTTATAAATACCATTAAACTTCATTATAATATATAAATAAATTGACATTGCCGATTATAAATGCATAAGACATATGTATTTGAGAACTGTACCGATATTACATATGACTGACCATGCTCGACATCACACCACCTAAGTAGGTTTTGTGCCACGTTTTCTCGAAATCGCCCATTTATGTTTGAAGGTACCACTCAACAATAATTTGGCATATGTATTTTTATAAATACCATTAAACTTCATTGTAATATATAACTAAATTGACATTGCCGATTATAAATGCATAAGACATATGTATTTGAGAACTGTACCGATATTACATATGACTGACCATGCTCGACATCACACCACCTAAGTAGGTTTTGTGCCACGTTTTCTCGAAATCGCCCATTTATATTTGAAGGTACCGCTCAATAATACATTAACATTTTTATTTTTATAAATACCATTAAACTTCATTATAATATATAAATAAATTGACATTGCCGATTATAAATGCATAAGACATATGTATTTGAGAACTGTACCGATATTACATATGACTGACCATGCTCGACATCACACCACCTAAGTAGGTTTTGTGCCACGTTTTCTCGAAATCGCCCATTTATGTTTGAAGGTACCACTCAACAATAATTTGGCATATGTATTTTTATAAATACCATTAAACTTCATTATAATATATAAATAAATTGACATTGCCGATTATAAATGCATAAGACATATGTATTTGAGAACTGTACCGATATTACATATGACTGACCATGCTCGACATCACACCACCTAAGTAGGTTTTGTGCCACGTTTTCTCGAAATCGCCCATTTATGTTTGAAGGTACCACTCAACAATAATTTGGCATATGTATTTTTATAAATACCATTAAACTTCATTATAATATATAAATAAATTGACATTGCCGATTATAAATGCATAAGACATATGTATTTGAGAACTGTACCGATATTACATATGACTGACCATGCTCGACATCACACCACCTAAGTAGGTTTTGTGCCACGTTTTCTCGAAATCGCCCATTTATATTTGAAGGTACCGCTCAATAATACATTAACATTTTTTTTTTATAAATACCATTAAACTTCATTATAATATATAAATAAATTGACATTGCCGATTATAAATGCATAAGACATATGTATTTGAGAACTGTACCGATATTACATATGACTGACCATGCTCGACATCACACCACCTAAGTAGGTTTTGTGCCACGTTTTCTCGAAATCGCCCATTTATGTTTGAAGGTACCACTCAACAATAATTTGGCATATGTATTTTTATAAATACCATTAAACTTCATTATAATATATAAATAAATTGACATTGCCGATTATAAATGCATAAGACATATGTATTTGAGAACTGTACCGATATTACATATGACTGACCATGCTCGACATCACACCACCTAAGTAGGTTTTGTGCCACGTTTTCTCGAAATCGCCCATTTATGTTTGAAGGTACCACTCAACAATAATTTGGCATATGTATTTTTATAAATACCATTAAACTTCATTATAATATATAAATAAATTGACATTGCCGATTATAAATGCATAAGACATATGTATTTGAGAACTGTACCGATATTACATATGACTGACCATGCTCGACATCACACCACCTAAGTAGGTTTTGTGCCACGTTTTCTCGAAATCGCCCATTTATATTTGAAGGTACCGCTCAATAATACATTAACATTTTTTTTTTATAAATACCATTAAACTTCATTATAATATATAAATAAATTGACATTGCCGATTATAAATGCATAAGACATATGTATTTGAGAACTGTACCGATATTACATATGACTGACCATGCTCGACATCACACCACCTAAGTAGGTTTTGTGCCACGTTTTCTCGAAATCGCCCATTTATGTTTGAAGGTACCACTCAACAATAATTTGGCATATGTATTTTTATAAATACCATTAAACTTCATTATAATATATAAATAAATTGACATTGCCGATTATAAATGCATAAGACATATGTATTTGAGAACTGTACCGATATTACATATGACTGACCATGCTCGACATCACACCACCTAAGTAGGTTTTGTGCCACGTTTTCTCGAAATCGCCCATTTATGTTTGCAGGTACCACTCAACAATAATTTGGCATATGTATTTTTATAAATACCATTAAACTTCATTATAATATATAAATAAATTGACATTGCCGATTATAAATGCATAAGACATATGTATTTGAGAACTGTACCGATATTACATATGACTGACCATGCTCGACATCACACCACCTAAGTAGGTTTTGTGCCACGTTTTCTCGAAATCGCCCATTTATGTTTGCAGGTACCACTCAACAATAATTTGGCATATGTATTTTTATAAATACCATTAAACTTCATTATAATATATAAATAAATTGACATTGCCGATTATAAATGCATAAGACATATGTATTTGAGAACTGTACCGATATTACATATGACTGACCATGCTCGACATCACACCACCTAAGTAGGTTTTGTGCCACGTTTTCTCGAAATCGCCCATTTATGTTTGCAGGTACCACTCAACAATAATTTGGCATATGTATTTTTATAAATACCATTAAACTTCATTATAATATATAAATAAATTGACATTGCCGATTATAAATGCATAAGACATATGTATTTGAGAACTGTACCGATATTACATATGACTGACCATGCTCGACATCACACCACCTAAGTAGGTTTTGTGCCACGTTTTCTCGAAATCGCCCATTTATGTTTGCAGGTACCACTCAACAATAATTTGGCATATGTATTTTTATAAATACCATTAAACTTCATTATAATATATAAATAAATTGACATTGCCGATTATAAATGCATAAGACATATGTATTTGAGAACTGTACCGATATTACATATGACTGACCATGCTCGACATCACACCACCTAAGTAGGTTTTGTGCCACGTTTTCTCGAAATCGCCCATTTATGTTTGCAGGTACCACTCAACAATAATTTGGCATATGTATTTTTATAAATACCATTAAACTTCATTATAATATATAAATAAATTGACATTGCCGATTATAAATGCATAAGACATATGTATTTGAGAACTGTACCGATATTACATATGACTGACCATGCTCGACATCACACCACCTAAGTAGGTTTTGTGCCACGTTTTCTCGAAATCGCCCATTTATGTTTGCAGGTACCACTCAACAATAATTTGGCATATGTATTTTTATAAATACCATTAAACTTCATTATAATATATAAATAAATTGACATTGCCGATTATAAATGCATAAGACATATGTATTTGAGAACTGTACCGATATTACATATGACTGACCATGCTCGACATCACACCACCTAAGTAGGTTTTGTGCCACGTTTTCTCGAAATCGCCCATTTATATTTGAAGGTACCGCTCAATAATACATTAACATATGTATTTTTATAAATACCATTAAACTTCATTATAATATATAAATAAATTGACATTGCCGATTATAAATGCATAAGACATATGTATTTGAGAACTGTACCGATATTACATATGACTGACCATGCTCGACATCACACCACCTAAGTAGGTTTTGTGCCACGTTTTCTCGAAATCGCCCATTTATGTTTGAAGGTACCACTCAACAATAATTTGGCATATGTATTTTTATAAATACCATTAAACTTCATTATAATATATAAATAAATTGACATTGCCGATTATAAATGCATAAGACATATGTATTTGAGAACTGTACCGATATTACATATGACTGACCATGCTCGACATCACACCACCTAAGTAGGTTTTGTGCCACGTTTTCTCGAAATCGCCCATTTATGTTTGAAGGTACCACTCAACAATAATTTGGCATATGTATTTTTATAAATACCATTAAACTTCATTATAATATATAAATAAATTGACATTGCCGATTATAAATGCATAAGACATATGTATTTGAGAACTGTACCGATATTACATATGACTGACCATGCTCGACATCACACCACCTAAGTAGGTTTTGTGCCACGTTTTCTCGAAATCGCCCATTTATGTTTGAAGGTACCACTCAACAATAATTTGGCATATGTATTTTTATAAATACCATTAAACTTCATTGTAATATATAACTAAATTGACATTGCCGATTATAAATGCATAAGACATATGTATTTGAGAACTGTACCGATATTACATATGACTGACCATGCTCGACATCACACCACCTAAGTAGGTTTTGTGCCACGTTTTCTCGAAATCGCCCATTTATATTTGAAGGTACCGCTCAATAATACATTAACATTTTTCTTTTATAAATACCATTAAACTTCATTGTAATATATAAATAAATTGACATTGTCGATTATAAATGCATAAGACATATGTATTTGAGAACTGTACCGATATTACATATGACTGACCATGCTCGACATCACACCACCTAAGTAGGTTTTGTGCCACGTTTTCTCGAAATCGCCCATTTATGTTTGAAGGTACCACTCAACAATAATTTGGCATATGTATTTTTATAAATACCATTAAACTTCATTATAATATATAAATAAATTGACATTGCCGATTATAAATGCATAAGACATATGTATTTGAGAACTGTACCGATATTACATATGACTGACCATGCTCGACATCACACCACCTAAGTAGGTTTTGTGCCACGTTTTCTCGAAATCGCCCATTTATGTTTGAAGGTACCACTCAACAATAATTTGGCATATGTATTTTTATAAATACCATTAAACTTCATTATAATATATAAATAAATTGACATTGCCGATTATAAATGCATAAGACATATGTATTTGAGAACTGTACCGATATTACATATGACTGACCATGCTCGACATCACACCACCTAAGTAGGTTTTGTGCCACGTTTTCTCGAAATCGCCCATTTATATTTGAAGGTACCGCTCAATAATACATTAACATTTTTATTTTTATAAATACCATTAAACTTCATTATAATATATAAATAAATTGACATTGCCGATTATAAATGCATAAGACATATGTATTTGAGAACTGTACCGATATTACATATGACTGACCATGCTCGACATCACACCACCTAAGTAGGTTTTGTGCCACGTTTTCTCGAAATCGCCCATTTATGTTTGAAGGTACCACTCAACAATAATTTGGCATATGTATTTTTATAAATACCATTAAACTTCATTATAATATATAAATAAATTGACATTGCCGATTATAAATGCATAAGACATATGTATTTGAGAACTGTACCGATATTACATATGACTGACCATGCTCGACATCACACCACCTAAGTAGGTTTTGTGCCACGTTTTCTCGAAATCGCCCATTTATGTTTGAAGGTACCACTCAACAATAATTTGGCATATGTATTTTTATAAATACCATTAAACTTCATTATAATATATAAATAAATTGACATTGCCGATTATAAATGCATAAGACATATGTATTTGAGAACTGTACCGATATTACATATGACTGACCATGCTCGACATCACACCACCTAAGTAGGTTTTGTGCCACGTTTTCTCGAAATCGCCCATTTATGTTTGAAGGTACCACTCAACAATAATTTGGCATATGTATTTTTATAAATACCATTAAACTTCATTATAATATATAAATAAATTGACATTGCCGATTATAAATGCATAAGACATATGTATTTGAGAACTGTACCGATATTACATATGACTGACCATGCTCGACATCACACCACCTAAGTAGGTTTTGTGCCACGTTTTCTCGAAATCGCCCATTTATGTTTGCAGGTACCACTCAACAATAATTTGGCATATGTATTTTTATAAATACCATTAAACTTCATTATAATATATAAATAAATTGACATTGCCGATTATAAATGCATAAGACATATGTATTTGAGAACTGTACCGATATTACATATGACTGACCATGCTCGACATCACACCACCTAAGTAGGTTTTGTGCCACGTTTTCTCGAAATCGCCCATTTATGTTTGCAGGTACCACTCAACAATAATTTGGCATATGTATTTTTATAAATACCATTAAACTTCATTATAATATATAAATAAATTGACATTGCCGATTATAAATGCATAAGACATATGTATTTGAGAACTGTACCGATATTACATATGACTGACCATGCTCGACATCACACCACCTAAGTAGGTTTTGTGCCACGTTTTCTCGAAATCGCCCATTTATATTTGAAGGTACCGCTCAATAATACATTAACATTTTTTTTTATAAATACCATTAAACTTCATTATAATATATAAATAAATTGACATTGCCGATTATAAATGCATAAGACATATGTATTTGAGAACTGTACCGATATTACATATGACTGACCATGCTCGACATCACACCACCTAAGTAGGTTTTGTGCCACGTTTTCTCGAAATCGCCCATTTATGTTTGCAGGTACCACTCAACAATAATTTGGCATATGTATTTTTATAAATACCATTAAACTTCATTATAATATATAAATAAATTGACATTGCCGATTATAAATGCATAAGACATATGTATTTGAGAACTGTACCGATATTACATATGACTGACCATGCTCGACATCACACCACCTAAGTAGGTTTTGTGCCACGTTTTCTCGAAATCGCCCATTTATGTTTGAAGGTACCACTCAACAATAATTTGGCATATGTATTTTTATAAATACCATTAAACTTCATTATAATATATAAATAAATTGACATTGCCGATTATAAATGCATAAGACATATGTATTTGAGAACTGTACCGATATTACATATGACTGACCATGCTCGACATCACACCACCTAAGTAGGTTTTGTGCCACGTTTTCTCGAAATCGCCCATTTATGTTTGAAGGTACCACTCAACAATAATTTGGCATATGTATTTTTATAAATACCATTAAACTTCATTATAATATATAAATAAATTGACATTGCCGATTATAAATGCATAAGACATATGTATTTGAGAACTGTACCGATATTACATATGACTGACCATGCTCGACATCACACCACCTAAGTAGGTTTTGTGCCACGTTTTCTCGAAATCGCCCATTTATGTTTGAAGGTACCACTCAACAATAATTTGGCATATGTATTTTTATAAATACCATTAAACTTCATTATAATATATAAATAAATTGACATTGCCGATTATAAATGCATAAGACATATGTATTTGAGAACTGTACCGATATTACATATGACTGACCATGCTCGACATCACACCACCTAAGTAGGTTTTGTGCCACGTTTTCTCGAAATCGCCCATTTATGTTTGAAGGTACCACTCAACAATAATTTGGCATATGTATTTTTATAAATACCATTAAACTTCATTATAATATATAAATAAATTGACATTGCCGATTATAAATGCATAAGACATATGTATTTGAGAACTGTACCGATATTACATATGACTGACCATGCTCGACATCACACCACCTAAGTAGGTTTTGTGCCACGTTTTCTCGAAATCGCCCATTTATATTTGAAGGTACCGCTCAATAATACATTAACATTTTTTTTTTATAAATACCATTAAACTTCATTATAATATATAAATAAATTGACATTGCCGATTATAAATGCATAAGACATATGTATTTGAGAACTGTACCGATATTACATATGACTGACCATGCTCGACATCACACCACCTAAGTAGGTTTTGTGCCACGTTTTCTCGAAATCGCCCATTTATGTTTGCAGGTACCACTCAACAATAATTTGGCATATGTATTTTTATAAATACCATTAAACTTCATTATAATATATAAATAAATTGACATTGCCGATTATAAATGCATAAGACATATGTATTTGAGAACTGTACCGATATTACATATGACTGACCATGCTCGACATCACACCACCTAAGTAGGTTTTGTGCCACGTTTTCTCGAAATCGCCCATTTATGTTTGAAGGTACCACTCAACAATAATTTGGCATATGTATTTTTATAAATACCATTAAACTTCATTATAATATATAAATAAATTGACATTGCCGATTATAAATGCATAAGACATATGTATTTGAGAACTGTACCGATATTACATATGACTGACCATGCTCGACATCACACCACCTAAGTAGGTTTTGTGCCACGTTTTCTCGAAATCGCCCATTTATATTTGAAGGTACCGCTCAATAATACATTAACATTTTTTTTTTATAAATACCATTAAACTTCATTATAATATATAAATAAATTGACATTGCCGATTATAAATGCATAAGACATATGTATTTGAGAACTGTACCGATATTACATATGACTGACCATGCTCGACATCACACCACCTAAGTAGGTTTTGTGCCACGTTTTCTCGAAATCGCCCATTTATGTTTGCAGGTACCACTCAACAATAATTTGGCATATGTATTTTTATAAATACCATTAAACTTCATTATAATATATAAATAAATTGACATTGCCGATTATAAATGCATAAGACATATGTATTTGAGAACTGTACCGATATTACATATGACTGACCATGCTCGACATCACACCACCTAAGTAGGTTTTGTGCCACGTTTTCTCGAAATCGCCCATTTATGTTTGAAGGTACCACTCAACAATAATTTGGCATATGTATTTTTATAAATACCATTAAACTTCATTATAATATATAAATAAATTGACATTGCCGATTATAAATGCATAAGACATATGTATTTGAGAACTGTACCGATATTACATATGACTGACCATGCTCGACATCACACCACCTAAGTAGGTTTTGTGCCACGTTTTCTCGAAATCGCCCATTTATGTTTGCAGGTACCACTCAACAATAATTTGGCATATGTATTTTTATAAATACCATTAAACTTCATTATAATATATAAATAAATTGACATTGCCGATTATAAATGCATAAGACATATGTATTTGAGAACTGTACCGATATTACATATGACTGACCATGCTCGACATCACACCACCTAAGTAGGTTTTGTGCCACGTTTTCTCGAAATCGCCCATTTATATTTGAAGGTACCGCTCAATAATACATTAACATTTTTTTTTTATAAATACCATTAAACTTCATTATAATATATAAATAAATTGACATTGCCGATTATAAATGCATAAGACATATGTATTTGAGAACTGTACCGATATTACATATGACTGACCATGCTCGACATCACACCACCTAAGTAGGTTTTGTGCCACGTTTTCTCGAAATCGCCCATTTATGTTTGCAGGTACCACTCAACAATAATTTGGCATATGTATTTTTATAAATACCATTAAACTTCATTATAATATATAAATAAATTGACATTGCCGATTATAAATGCATAAGACATATGTATTTGAGAACTGTACCGATATTACATATGACTGACCATGCTCGACATCACACCACCTAAGTAGGTTTTGTGCCACGTTTTCTCGAAATCGCCCATTTATGTTTGCAGGTACCACTCAACAATAATTTGGCATATGTATTTTTATAAATACCATTAAACTTCATTATAATATATAAATAAATTGACATTGCCGATTATAAATGCATAAGACATATGTATTTGAGAACTGTACCGATATTACATATGACTGACCATGCTCGACATCACACCACCTAAGTAGGTTTTGTGCCACGTTTTCTCGAAATCGCCCATTTATGTTTGCAGGTACCACTCAACAATAATTTGGCATATGTATTTTTATAAATACCATTAAACTTCATTATAATATATAAATAAATTGACATTGCCGATTATAAATGCATAAGACATATGTATTTGAGAACTGTACCGATATTACATATGACTGACCATGCTCGACATCACACCACCTAAGTAGGTTTTGTGCCACGTTTTCTCGAAATCGCCCATTTATATTTGAAGGTACCGCTCAATAATACATTAACATTTTTTTTTATAAATACCATTAAACTTCATTATAATATATAAATAAATTGACATTGCCGATTATAAATGCATAAGACATATGTATTTGAGAACTGTACCGATATTACATATGACTGACCATGCTCGACATCACACCACCTAAGTAGGTTTTGTGCCACGTTTTCTCGAAATCGCCCATTTATGTTTGCAGGTACCACTCAACAATAATTTGGCATATGTATTTTTATAAATACCATTAAACTTCATTATAATATATAAATAAATTGACATTGCCGATTATAAATGCATAAGACATATGTATTTGAGAACTGTACCGATATTACATATCTGACCATGGCTGGCCATTCCAACACCACCTACCCTAAGTAGGTTTTGTGCCACGTTTTCTCTCGAAATTGCCCATTTTAAATTTGTACAGGTACCACTCAACAATAATTTGGCATATGTATTTTTTATAAATACCATTAAACTTCATTATAATATATAAATAAATTGACATTGCCGATTATAAATGCATAAGACATATGTATTTGAGAACTGTACCGATATTACATATGACTGACCATGCTCGACATCACACCACCTAAGTAGGTTTTGTGCCACGTTTTCTCGAAATCGCCCATTTATGTTTGAAGGTACCACTCAACAATAATTTGGCATATGTA
>NW_027173174.1:0-74613 GCF_018151085.1 Drosophila tropicalis | reverse complement strand
CACCAGAACTTGTTCAGCAAGCTCCAAGTGGTTTAGAGGCCCTATTGATTCGCTGAATAAAAAAAAAGCCGCTTTTATGACGTTTATTCAAAACTTTATGCAGGAACTGATGCGGAATTAAAACCTGTTTATACATAAGCTTATCGAGAAAAAATAATAATAATGCATCTATTCCTAGACTCAAGTGATATCCGAAACACATTTAACATCAAAAAATAATTTTCAAATACCAAAATATACCTACTATGCAAAAAACCATCCCGACGGAAAAGCTCATGGTGGAACTGATATCCTAATCAAAAGCTCATGGTGGAACTGATATCCTATTTAAAAACCGTTTAAAACACTCGTTCCTCAAAAGATTTTAAACACAGCACCTACAAGCAACTGCTATAACCGTTCAAACCAGCTGCGGCAACACTACATTGTTTGCTCTGTACTGCCCACAACGCTTCTCAATCTCTGAAAAGGAATTTACCGATTTCTTTAACACAATCGGATATCACTTTATTGAAGCAGGGGACTATAACGCCAAACATACGCACTGGGCATCTCGCCTGTAAATATTAAAGGCAAGCAGTTGTACAACACAGTAGCCAATTCCAATCTTTACGGCGAGGTTTGGCACAACAAATTTTAATTTGTGCCGCAGTGAAACCACGACACAATAATTAATGTATATATAAATGTATGTTGGAATTTATTTGTACTCGTTACTCGTAAGGCCTTATAAATTGCGCCTGTAAAATTGCGTCTAAACGTTCAACCAAAAATATGAAGCAGGTTTATATATATGAATTATTGTTGCATGATTTTTTTTTCTTTGGCCCGTTCCGCATCTTTTATTTTCCTCTTTTTCCCTTTTTTTTTTAATTGTGGTCCCACCGCATCTGCTCCTCCATCTCGCGGTGGTACCTTGCTGCCCAGTTCTGCTGCTGCTCTTCGTCCTCGATTTCTGTGGCCTGCCGCTGCACTTCTATTTCGTTGGCAACTGTCCTTGCCAGCATCGCGTTGTTGTCGGGCATAGCCCCATCCCTCCAGCCATACCGTTCCTCCCGCTCTGCCTACTCGATGACATCATCCACCTCTTGCCACAGCAGCTCGTCGAGTGCCCCCTGCTCTCGGTCTTCTCTGACCGAGTCAGTGGCACTGTCCTAGCTGCTGTAGCCGCAGTCTTCCGTATTCCACTCGTCCTCAACCTCATCTTCATCCGAGGAGATGACGATAACCGGGTCCAGCCCAACCGGCCTCTCGACACCGGACTCCTCCTCGGACAGGTAGCCATAGCCACCGTGCCGGACTACCATCACAGTGCGCCTAGTCATCCCAGATTTTGTTCACCGAGTATTGTTTTTTTTTTTTTTTTTTTTATTTATTGTTGCTCGAATAGATTTCTGTTGTTGGACACCTGTTGTATACTTTGCATATTGGTTACTGCTCATTGTATTTTACGTTTATATGTTGCTGTTGCTTAATGATACTTTATATTATATTAAATGCGAATCCTCTAGTTGTTTTTGCTGGTTATTATTTTACATTGATTTGGTATTGTTGTTGAGTGACGTTGTATGCGGCTCTGTATCCACATCATATGTTTGTTGTTTTATCTGGCTAATGTGTGCTTGTCTACTTTTTCCCGTGACTCCATGTCGTAGCTTGCATATTACTGGAGTTATGAACCCAAGTAGTCGAGTCGGGATCAATCAATCAAGTCATCTAGTCCTGATCAGCAAGCAAAGCAACCAATATCTTTTGGCCTTACGAGTAACCTTAAAAATATTTGGCGCCTAGCAATCAACAAGTGCGAGCAAGTCATCGAGTTATAAGGCCTTACGAGTAACCTTATAGACTCTTTAAAACAACAACAATATCTAAAAACAATTACAACAAGTACACAGTCAATACGAGTATCAACCCGAGTCAGTGTAAAATCGCGTCTAAACGTTCAACCAAAAGTCTGAAGCAGTTATATATGTATGAATTATTGTGTCATGATTTGTATAAACATTTAAACAAAAGAAACGCAGAAACATAGAAATTCCAACATACATTTATATATGTAGGATCGCGGTATGG
Source organism: Drosophila tropicalis (assembly GCF_018151085.1). Taxonomy (NCBI): domain Eukaryota; kingdom Metazoa; phylum Arthropoda; class Insecta; order Diptera; family Drosophilidae; genus Drosophila; species Drosophila tropicalis. The sequence goes on along the minus strand of NW_027173174.1, from coordinate 72,537 downwards.
TGGAGGTGACTTCGAGTAAGAATCGGTATCGACGTAATGTCGATAAAACGATATACGATAGCGAGAAGTAGTCAGTCAGTCAGTCCGCAGAGAGTCAGTGGAACAGAGTAAGCCGGAAAAGTTGTGTCTCGAAGTGTGAGCAGTGCATACAGTAAAGTTGAAAAATAAAGAGAAATATTGTGAAGTGATCATTAATTTTATCAATAAGCTAATAAACTAACCAAATACAATAAAGCCGATAAAATTAAAGCCCAGTGTGGGCAAAGTGAATCTCTCGAACTTGGGGACTCATCCAGGTAAAGGCAAAAGTTCCACATCTTGAAGGCTCGACCGGGAAAGGCTGAAGTTTCCACATCTTGGGGGGCTCGTCCAGGATGCGTTATACGGTAGGACTATCCATCAATCATCAAATTGTTGCAGTCTGAGACCCGTTATTGTACATCAGTCATCAAATTGTTGTACAAAAAAAAAAAAAAAAAACGTTAAATCCGTGGAAAAATTGTGAAATTCAGCCCATTCTTGGAATAAGTCGCACACAAGAGAGAGGGAGACAACAGCAGAAATTCTTGACAAACGAAAAAAAAAAAAAAAAAAAAAAAGCACCGAGCGTCCACTGAAAATTTTTGGCGCCATGTCGTAAAAAAAAAAAAAAAAAAGCGGAATCTACAAGAGCGACAGAGACGGCAACACGGCAACGAACCACAGAGACAACGACATGATCATGCGGAGCTGAACGAGGCAGCAACAAGACGAAGACCTAAGAGAGTAGGCAACGAGGCACTGAGTGTGCGAAGACAAAGACCTAAGAGAGTAGGCAACGAGGCACTGAGTGTGCAACCGACGAGGCACAAAGAGTGTGCAAATACGAGGCACTGAGTGTGCGAACGAGACGAAGAGCAACATTCACACTGACGGCGGCATCATCCCCAGAAGTGTGCGTGAAATGACGACAAGAGAAGCAAAACGAGATAGCAACAAGACGAAGACCTAAGAGAGGAGGCAACGAGGCACAGAGAGTGCAAACAACGTGGTACAGACGGTGCGAACGACGAGGCAAAACCCAGACGAGAAGCTCTCACAAAGACGACGGCATCAACCATCGCAAGTATTCAGAGAGCGGCGAGCAGGCAGACACCAAGAGAGAAATAATCACACAGACGACGGCACCAACCATCGCAAGTGGAAGTGCAGTATTGAGGCCGAAAAAAAAAACAAACAAGGAGATCCAGAGAGCAGCATTCACACCAACGACGACAAAGAGTTTCCAGAGAGCAACACCCACACCGACGGCGGCAGCAACCCCAAAAGTGTGTGTGACGCGACGATCGAGTACAGAGGCGTACGCAGCGATTTTGGCTTACAAGAGGGACGACAACAGAGTGGAGATACAAGAGCAAGTATTAACTGAGCAAGAAAGGGCCATAACCGAAGAGTAAAACATTTGTATAACATTATAGATTGATATCAATTAACTTAACCCACTAACGTTAGCTTAAGATACATTATTTGTTATATAATTTGTGTGAATTTAAATAATGCCACACGACGAAATCTTGAAATTCACGGTAGCAGAGCTGAAAGAAAAGTTGAAAGAAAATAACTTGAGTATTAAGGGAAACAAGGCAGAATTACAAGGAAGACTAATATCTTTTTTCGAGTCAGGAGTTGAAGAAGCATCCTTCTACGAGGACTCACTAGAGCGTAGCTTACAAGTAGTAAACGATCAACAAGAGGTACAAAGTATAATGGCGTTTACACTAAGAGACATCCAAGATTCGTTAACTGTATTCGATGGCAGCCAGCAGCAAGATGTCGACAATTGGCTTGCAGATTTTGAGAACTGTGCAGAGACGGTCAAATGGAACGATTTACAGAAATTCATTTATAGTAGACAATTGTTAAAAGGGGCTGCGAAATTGTTTGTCAGTACCGAAGACGGTCTTACTGATTGGATTAGTCTAAAGTCAGCTTTAGAGAGAGAATTTTCGGAGAAGTTGTCCGCAAAACAAGTACATAAGCTACTCGAGAATAGAAAGAAAAAACATAGTGAAAGTTTGATCGAATATTTTTATGACATGAAAAGTTTGGCGAAAAAGAGCACATTAGATGAAGAAAGTGTTATAGAGTATATAATAGAGGGTATACCAGATTCGAAGCAGAACAAGACTGTATTGTATCAAGCCAGGAATTTTAGAGAATTACGAGAAAACATGAAAATGTACGAGAAAATATCTACTGAGAAAGAGTCAAAATGGTCTAGAGCATCAAAATTCGAGAAGAAGCAGCAGGATATTGCTACAAATGAGCCGAGATGCTACAAGTGCGGAGGAAGAAATCACATAGCCAAAAACTGTAAAGAGAGCGAGTTTAAGTGTTTTAAATGTAACCAGCCAGGACATAAGGCAAATCAGTGTAGCATGCAGGGAAAAATGTTCGAAAAAGATAGTCATAAAGTGCAGCAGCTTACTCAGAAATCATATAATCGTGTCTTCAAAGATGTTCGTTTTGGCAATGAGGTTATATCAGCGTTTTTCGATTCAGGTAGTGATATCTCGACTATAAGTGAGAGCGCGTACAAACGAGTTTACCCAGTTCCCTTAAGTTCGAATGTAAAAGAGTTAATGGGAATAGGAAGTAAGAAAATCTACACCAAAGGATCTTTTGAGTTGGATACGGCATTAGATGGTGTTCCTATTAAGATGTGTTTCCATGTAGTGAGAGATAGAGATACATTATATGATGGTGTAATTGGAAATGACGTATTTGAGGTCGTAAATGCTACAATGGGAAAACAAGGATTAGTGTTTTACGGGAGTAATCAATCGGTTGGGGGAAATCAAGTTATTACTCGTTACAGTAATCCGCAAGATCCACCCCCAGTACGCGATGAAAGTCCCATAGAAGAGTTGCAAAACACGTTTGGGCAGATATTGACTACGAGAGTCGAAAACTTTTCGTCAGAGATAGAGCTTTCCCATTTGAGCATTGAGTTGAAGTCTAAAGTCCTAGAAATCATTTCGGATTATAGTCCGGTCAAACCAGCTAACTGTCCAGTGGAAATGAAGATTATACTTACTGATGAAATACCGGTATATCAGAAACCAAGACGCTTATCGTATGAAGATCAGAAAAGAGTCGATCAACAAGTCAAGGAGTGGTTAGAAGAAGGAATAATTCGCCACAGTGTATCTGAGTATTCTTCTCCAATTGTATTAGTACCGAAGAAAGATGGAGAAAAGAGATTATGTTGCGATTACAGAAAGGTAAATCAGAAAATTATAAGAGATAATTTTCCAACTGCAGTGATTGACGATGTATTACATAGGCTACAAGAAGGTAGAGTGTTTACAACTCTTGATTTGTGTAATGGCTACTTCCATGTGCCAGTTGAAGAAAACTCAAAGAAACTAACTTCGTTCGTTACTCAAAATGGGCAATTTGAATTTAATTTTGTACCGTTCGGCATTAATAATTCAGCAGCTGTGTTTACTAGATATATTTTTGCAATGCTGAGACCGTTGATTAATGAAGGCATATTGATGTTGTACATGGATGATATTATTATTCCAGCAAAAAATGAGTTTGAGGGTATTGAGAGATTGAAAAGAGTTATAAGTTTAGCAGAAGAGTCGGGATTAAAGATAAAATGGAAAAAATGTCAATTTCTTCAGCGTAAGGTAAATTTTTTTGGGATACATCATAGAAAATGGCACTATCAAACCGTCAAAAGAGAAGACAAGTGCCGTAGAGAATTTTCCAGTTCCTCGGGATGTTAAAGGAGTCCAACGTTATTTGGGTCTTACTTCATATTTTCGTAGGTTTATGAAGGATTTCGCTACGATAGCTAGGCCGTTGACGAATTTGTTGAGAGCTGACGTACCTTTTAAAATGGGCATAGAAGAGCTAGCTTCTTTTGAACAGTTGAAAGCGGGATTGAGTAATCCACCGGTTTTGCGTCTTTTTAATCCTAGAAGTGCGACAGAAGTTCATTGTGACGCGAGTATGTATGGGTACGGCGCGATTTTACTTCAAAAAGATTCGGAGGATCAACAATACCATCCGGTAGAGTATATGAGCAGACGAACTACTCCAGCTGAGGAAAAATATCACTCGTACGAGTTAGAGGTACTGGCTATAATCCAAGCATTAAAGAAGTGGAGAATATACGTGATGGGCATAAAGATAAAGATAGTTACCGATTGTAATGCTTTTGCGATGACGATAAAGAAACGTGACGTTCCGCTAAGGGTGGCCCGATGGGCTATATTCTTGCAAGATTTTGATTTCGAAATTGAGCATAGATCAGGGGGTCAAAATGAAACATGTCGACGCGTTAAGTAGAGTATATTGTTTACTGTCAGGAGATTCTTTGAAGAGTAAAATACAATTTGCACAGAGAAAAGATGAATGGATCAGCACGATTCTGAAAGTGTTAGAAAAGGGAACGCACGCCGACTATTACGTGCAGTACGGAATATTGTATAAGGATCCCGTTAAGGAACTTATTGTAATACCTACTAGCATGGAGCAAGAGATAATATTGGTTGCTCATCGACAAGGGCACTTCGGAGTTAAAAAAACGGTTGATCTAGTGGAAAGAGAATATTATATACCTGGTCTGTTGAACAAAGTAGAGATAGTAGTGAGGTCGTGTATGGAATGTATCGTGAGCGAGTCGAAACAGGGTCGAAAGGAAGGTTTCTTGAATGTTATTGATAAAGGAGATGAGCCTTTGGTAACTTTTCACGTGGACCATGTCGGGCCAATGGAGTTAACCAAGAAACGATATAACCACATATTGGTAGTAGTCGATGCATTTTCGAAATACGTATGGTTATATCCGACGAAAAGTACAGGCTCGGAAGAGGTTGTTGAGAGATTGCAGAAACAGTCTGAGTTGTTCGGAAATCCAAAGAGGATCGTTAGTGATCGAGGTAGCGCTTTTACGTCTCACATTTTTAAAGAGTACTGCGAGTCGCAGAAGATACAACATTTAGTGATTGCGACAGGAGTTCCGAGAGGAAACGGGCAAGTAGAGCGAGTTAATCGGATTGTTATAGCATTGTTGACGAAACTGTGTGCCAATGATCCTGGAGCATGGTATAAGCACATAGGTAGGGTGCAACAGTTTATAAACTCGTCACCACCTAGAAGCACGAAGATATCCCCCTTTAAGATATTAACTGGGACGGAGATGAGGACTAGCTACGATTTAGAACTAAAGGGTATGTTGGAAGAAGAGTTATTAATCGAGTTACAAAACAATAAGTCCGAAATACGTGACGCAGCGAAAAGGAATATAAGCAAAATGCAAGAAGAGAACCGTAAAACGTTTAATAAGTGTCGAAAATCTGCAAGTGAATATGAGGTCGACGAGCTGGTGGCTGTTAAGCGGACGCAGTTTGGTTCTGGCCTTAAGCTAAAGGGAAAATATTTGGGACCTTATCAGGTTGTTCGGAAAATGAGGCATGGTCGCTATGCGGTTGAGAAAGTAGGAGATGGAGAAGGTCCGAAATCTACTACCACCGTGGCAGAGTATATGAAAAGATGGTGTCCATCATTCGGGGCGAATGTGGAGGTCGGATGGCCGAATGTAGGATCGCGGTATGGTGGAGGTGACTTCGAGTAAGAATCGGTATCGACGTAATGTCGATAAAACGATATACGATAGCGAGAAGTAGTCAGTCAGTCAGTCCGCAGAGAGTCAGTGGAACAGAGTAAGCCGGAAAAGTTGTGTCTCGAAGTGTGAGCAGTGCATACAGTAAAGTTGAAAAATAAAGAGAAATATTGTGAAGTGATCATTAATTTTATCAATAAGCTAATAAACTAACCAAATACAATAAAGCCGATAAAATTAAAGCCCAGTGTGGGCAAAGTGAATCTCTCGAACTTGGGGACTCATCCAGGTAAAGGCAAAAGTTCCACATCTTGAAGGCTCGACCGGGAAAGGCTGAAGTTTCCACATATATACATTAATTATTGTGTCGCGTCGTGTCGTCGCCACTTTCTGGCTGCTGCGCGCCTTTTAAATTCCTGTCCTTGTTCCTCCGCTTTGCCCAAATAGCGCCCCTGTTGCGATGCGGGCTTCCATCCTTTTCTAGTATAGTTCATCTGCTCTGGCCCCAAGTCCTTCTCCTTATGGGCTTGTTCTCTCGAATTTGTTTGCATGGTTGCTCTTCTATATGGCCGTGAGCAACTATTATGTGAGCAACATATTGATTTTAGTTTATTTGGTCGTTTACTTTATGTGAGCATCATATGGATTTTTGTTAATTTGGATTTAGTTAATTTACATCGTCGTCGAGCCGGGATCAATCAATCAAGTCATCGAGTCCTGATCAGCAAGCGAAGCAACAAATATCTTTTGGCCTTACGAGTAACCTTAAGAAAATTTGGCGACTATCAATCAACAAGTGCGAGCAAGTCATCGAGCTATAAGGCCTTACGAGTAACCTTATAGACTCTTTAAGACAACAACAAAATCTAAATACAATTACAACGAGTACACAGTCAATACGAGTATCAACCCGAGTCAGTGTAAAATTGCGTCTAAACTTTCAACCAAAAGTATGAAGCAGTTATATATGTATGAATTATTGTGTCATGATTTGTATAAACATTTAACCAAAAGAATCGCAGAAACATAGAAATTCCAACATACATTTATATATACATTAATTATTGTGTCGTGATTTCACTGGGGCACAAATTAAAATTTGTTGTGCCGAACCTCGCCCTAAAGATTGGAATTATCCTGAAGGACGAAAAAGGATCGTTACAACTGGTTGTAACGTTATGTATGTTTGTAAATATGTATGTACGTATAACTCGGAGTATGGATCGACACCCGCCTCTGCTTTAGGGAGCACCTGTCGTATGTAAACGAAAAGGCAGACGCGAGCGTCCGTGCCTTCTCAATGAGTCCAGGAAGCTGCTAATGATAATATGCAGGTCCATAATTTTATACGCGGCCTTAATCTGGGCACGCGCCAAGAGCAAAGGTTAAGCGCGTTGCGAATCTGCTACGGGTTTCGCACGGTATCAGACGAAGCGGAACTTGTGATCATCGGAGTGGTGCCTATCGACCTACAGGGGGAGGAGGCGTAAATTATATCAACTACAGAGCGTGGATCTATTGCCAGGCGCCGCGCGCGTTTGGACGCTAGAGACCCAAGCATCGACCTGTGGCAGGCTAAAAGGGATGCTTCGGATAAAGGCAGATGGACCCACAGATTAATACCAAACATAAAGAAGTAGAGAGAGAGGTAACATGGTACGGTAAATTTCTACCTGACCAAGTCCTTCGCAGCCATGGATGTTGTCCGGTCTGCCCCGTCAAAATAGTGGAAGACGTGCAACACATCCTGTTTGTGTGCAGACGCTTCGAGAAACCCAAGGATCCCTGCCTTCCAAGTTGCTAAAGCAGTGTCTCCCCCATTTTCTTCCTTTTTTCTGTTACCCACCTTTTTCCCTTATATGTATGTAGAATTCGAATATTCCTGGTTATTTAGTTCAATATTATTTAAGGATGTGATTTCCTTATTTAAACTTTATTATTTATTAACAATGTTTCTTTGTGTTAAGAATTCATATATTTATTAATTATTATAATGGCCTTAGTGACAAATTTGGGTGTGCGATGTGATCGAGGCGAGAGTACGATTTCGAGTGCTTTCCGATCAACGCTTCTGCTTTATTTTCGTGAGTGAGTCGACCAGATAGGTACGGCCGCTGCGTGTCGTTCTGTCTTGCTCACTCGGTACCAAACGATTGCCATGATTATGCCTGCCAGACACTTCATTTCCTACAATCGGCTGTCCTGACAAGTCATTCGACCCGAATGATCCTAGCCAAGGTTTCATGAACTCAGCCACTGTTGAGGTCTTACAAGGTCCTTCACCGTCGCCAACCTTCTCGACGTCGTATCGACCGTGCCTATTCACCTTCGTTACTTTATATGGTCCTAAGTATTTACCTCTCAACTTTAGACCTGTCCCATACTGCGTACGTTTAATCGCCACTAACTCGTTTAAATTGTATTTTCTTTCACATTTCCTGTTTTTGTCGAACGTTCTTTTCATTTCCTGCTGTATTTCATCGATATTCTTTCGAGCCTCCGCTCTAATCTCATCACGACCACAGTCTAATTCTTCTATTAACGAATCGGTTATCAGCTTTCTCATTTTGGGATCATCAGGATTACGCATCTCTATTCCTGTCAAAATCTTAAAAGGTGTAACTCTTGTACTTCTTGGAGCAGTATTATTAATAAATTGTTGCACACGACCTACATACTTGTACCAGTTTCCCTCATTCTCTTGACTTAACTTTGAAATCATTGGAACTATTATCTTATGCATCCTATCTACTTGGCCGTTGCCACGGGGTACACCTGTTGCTATCAGTAAATGCTGTATATCCTGTCTGTTACAATATTCCTTAAACGCATTGGACGTGAATGCTGCTCCCCTGTCAGAAATTATTTTCATCGGGTTACCAAAAATTATGGCCTGCCTTTCAAGAGAACTAAGTACTTCCTCGACTCCTGTTCCACGAGTCGGATACAACCATACAAACTTAGAGAACCCATCAACAATAACAAGTATATGATTGTAACGCTTTGTTGTGACCTCCATCGGGCCAACGTGATCAATGTGATATGTCATCAATGGCTGATCTCCTTTACTTATTGGCTTAATACTTCCATTTTCAACTATATAGCCCAAAAAATTTACTTTACTCTGCAGTATCTGACATTTCTCCCAGTTTATTCTCAACCTATTTTCCGCAGCTATCTTCAACACCCTTTTAAGTTTAATTAGACCATCATTCACGCTAACACTTGGTATAATTATATCGTCCATATACACCACTGCATCTCCATTCTTTACTGATTCTCTCATTACTGCCATTATAAATCTGGTAAAAACTGCTGGAGAGTTGGAAATTCCGAATGGTACGTACAGGAATTCATACTGACCATTCTGAGTTACGAATGCAGTGTACTTCTGAGATTTTTCCTCAACAGGAACATGGAAAAACCCGTTTGTTAGATCTAAAGTAGTGTAAACCAACGCACTTTGAAGTTTTTCTAATACGGTGTCCATCTGTGGCATAGGAAAATTATCTCGGACCACTTTCTCATTTAGCTTTCTGTAATCGCAGCACAGACGCTTTTTCCCATTTTTCTTTGTTACAAGTACAACAGGCGAAGCATATTCGGAAAAACTTGGCCTTATTATCTTCTCCTCTAACCATTCTTGTACTATACTATCAACGATTTTCTGATCAGACTCTGCTAGACGCCTTGGATGCTGATAAACTGGCAACTCATCCGTTAGTACAATCTTCATTTCTATAGGAGTGTTTGTATTTCTAATAGGTTTGTAACTATTAATCAACTTCTTGACTTCACTACCGATTTCTGCACTGATATGTGACAATTCACTCTTGATTTCCAATTTATTCTGTTCTGCACTGTGCATACACATACTTTCAAATTCCTCAAACAACTCAGCACAAGATTTATTCGCGTTACACAGTGATTCTTTTCTGTTGATGCTCACAAACTTTGTACCTTTCTTGGTAACAACCAAATCGACGTGATCTAATATGGTTCTACCCAAAATTGCCTCATATGCCATGTCTTCATCAGGAACGATATGAAACTCGACTTCCATCTCAATGCCATCTATCTTGACAGTTATGCTAAAACTACCGAAGGTCATCACCTGACTTCCACCAATGCCTGTAAGAGTCTTCGAATATCCAGTTAGTGACTTAATTCCGAGTTTAACAAACACGCTTTTACGTATGAGACTCAAATTTGCTCCTGTATCAATTAGACCGTTGAACTTAATCGATTTATAAGTTACTTCTTTCAACTCCAAACCCGAATCAGTAAATTTACCTGATGCTTTTATTAATTTATCATCTACAACATTGGTGCTTTCAACTTTGGTGGTATCTTTATCTTCACATTCAAACGAACGATGGCCTGTTTTGCCACATTTAAAACAAGTAAACGTTTTCTTGTTACAGTCTCTCATCATGTGTGAAGGATCACCACACTTAAAACATTTGCGATCACCTTTTGTTATCGAATTTTTCTCTCTATTATCTCTACCTTGCTTGTGCACAGATGAATCGAATGTTGTTTTCTTTGACGACTTTCTAGGATCATAGGATTTTAAGTAGGTCTCTATTTGAACTTTCAACGCATCCACTGTTCTCGCCTGATACAATAATGCCTTATTTGCTCTCATGTCTGGTATACCTTCTACGAAATACTCGATTAAACTTTCGTCATCCAAATCGATTGGCTTTGCGATTTCCATTAACGAATACAAAAACTCATACAAGTTCTCACCTCTCTTTAACTGTCGATTGCTCAGTCTTCTATGAACTTCTGCTGATGAAACCTTTACTCTAAATTCGTTTTTCAAAGCTACTTTCAGGGACTCCCAACTACAAATATCTCTCTTACTACGTATAAACGATAATGCAGCTCCCTTTAACAATTGTTTTGCATACACAAAAAGCTGTAACTGACTCCACTGTACGGTTAAAGCGCATTCTTCTAGCTCCCTAATCCATTGTACAACATCAATCGAACCTAAACCGCAAAACTCTGAAACGCTTCCCTCCACATCTTTTAGTGTGAACCATGACCTTTGCCCATCTGTGTTCGGGACTTCTCGAATTGTTCTAGCCGAGGCGAAATCTGCCTCCTGCCCGTCATTCTCAATTTCTATTAGATCGTAGTGAGCGAGTAGACGCGTTTGCAGCTCTGCTTTAAGGCCTGTAGTCTCTAGCCCTAACTCTCTCAATTTAGTGCGCAACTCCTCAATACGCAACGTTAGAATCTCACCTCGATCCATTTCACTCAATTACAGTTATATTGCTTAACAAGATTGGTATAGTAATATATAGGTAGTATTAATCAATCAAATTTGTTACGACTTAACAAGATTTACACACTATGTTAATGTAGGTCAAATTGTGTTAGGTTATGGTTTAATTCAGACGATTCTTAGAAATGTGCTCTCTGCAGCTCGCATCAATTTCGTCGATATTTTTGCCACCGGTCTGGTTTCGCTGTGCAAGCAAAGTAACTCACACTCAAGACAATAATTAAACAGCTCACCCAACTATAGTCGTCCTGCTCTATGGAGCCACTCAATATCTCTGTAGCAACTGTTCGGTTCGCTCTCTGTTGCCACTCACTCTGTTGTCGCTACTCACTCGGCTGTTTTCCACTCGTTCTCGTGATCTCTCTTTGTCTGCTTCCACACCAATTGTCTCAACTTCGTGTCTGCTGCCTTCTCGTTTGGTCTTGTCGGCGTCGTCTGCTTTTGTAACGGTTTCTGTTCTCCGCTTTCTGTTCTCCTTTGGTTTTCCGTTTCCACAGTGAACACTAGTTATCACCAACTTCGTGCTCTCTGTCTGCTCTCTCCGTCTGTCTGCTCTCTCCGTCTGTCTGCTTCCACAGTGACCACTAATTTTCATCAACTTCGTGTCCGCTGTCTGCTATCTCCGTCTGCCTGCTTCCACAGTGACCACTAATTATCATCAACTTCGTGTCCGCTGTCTGCTCTCTCCGTCTGTCTGCTTCCAGAGTGAACACTGGTTATCATCAACTTCGTGTCCGCTGTCTGCTCTCTCCGTCTGTCTGCTTCCACAGTGAACACTGGTTATCATCAACTTCGTGTCCGCTGTCTGCTCTCTCCGTCTGTCTGCTTCCACAGTGAACACTGGTTATCATCAACTTCGTGTCCGCTGTCTGCTCTCTCCGTCTGTCTGCTTCCACAGTGAACACTGGTTATCATCAACTTCGTGTCCGCTGTCTGCTCTCTCCGTCTGTCTGCTTCCACAGTGAACACTAATTTTCATCAATTTCGTGTCCGCTGTCTGCTTTCTCTTTTCCTCTCGAGTCACCACCCTTCTCGAGCTGCTCTCAACTTCAGCTGCCGACTTTTGCCGAAACGGCGCCAAAATTCTGGGTGACGCTCTTCTTGCGTCGTCCGACCGCTTACCGTCTCACCGTCCACTCGTCGCCTCTCGTACAGTCACGCCAACTTCCACCAGTTTTTGAACTTGTAGTGGTTGCGTCTTTTGTGGTTCGTTCGCCAACAACCTTGACTTTGCATATATATTACACGTTAATGCATGCAATTTTAACAATTTTTTGTTCATTTGCGAACTTTACACACACACACACACACGATTTTCACTAATTGTCTTGGGCCAGAAATCTCGGTTGAGCCCCCAGTTTGTAGAATTCGAATATTCCTGGTTATTTAGTTCAATATTATTTAAGGATGTGATTTCCTTATTTAAACTTTTTATTATTTATTAACAATGTTTCTTTGTGTTAAGAATACATATATGTATTTATTAATTATTATAATGGCCTTAGTGACAAATTTGGGTGTGCGATGTGATCGAGGCGAGAGTACGATTTCGAGTGCTTTCCGATCAACGCTTCTGCTTTATTTTCGTGAGTGAGTCGACCAGATAGGTACGGCCGCTGCGTGTCGTTCTGTCTTGCTCACTCGGTACCAAACGATTGCCATGATTATGCCTGCCTGATACTTCATTTCCTACATGTATTTATTTCTTTACCCTATATTTTGTTGTTAGACATTTAACGTCTTTTATCTCTGTTATATTTTGTTACTTAATAAATAAATAAATGAATGTAAAAAAACTCTTATGTAAACATTTATACTTAAATATGTTTATACATAAGCATACCTCTGACAGTATTTCTAGCAACGCAGCTATGGGTCTGAGCTATATTTAACAAATGTATCAGAATTAAGAATCATTGAATAAAGTAAACTCAAACTGGACAAAACGTTTATTCTACATGGCGACCGTGACATAAGTCACATATATATATGTTCGGTGATTCTTTAAAAGAATAAAAAAAAAACTTTAGGTAGGCAATCCGCACACCACACCGACGTTGGAGCATCATCGATTAATAAGCATTAAGAAGAACAAAAACAACAGTAGGTAAAGTGATGGGAAATAAATCTGGTGTGGCAAACAAATTAAAAGCCAGAAAGGCTGAAATTCTGAGGCTAACAAACCAAATACAATTACTTGGAATACCTCGGTAAAATTACCCGCCGAGGTAGATTTCATAAAAAGCCAATTGAGCGAAAGAAAAAATAAAGCCACAAACAGCATCTTATACTCTACAATACATACTTGTAGCCACTGCTACGGGACCCCATAATATAAGTCTGTGCAGCCAGTACCGGCAACTTGAACGCCACACGCAAAAATAGACAATTGACATTTACAATACATGAAAAAACAAACATTTAAAATCAAAACATTCAAAAACAAACAATAGTACAAAAAAAACTTTTTTAAATTTGAATGTCTGATAATAGATAAAATAAGTTTGATGACACATTTGAGGACCCCAATATGGGGTTAATAGATACCAAGACAGTGGACTCCACTGCTAATGTAATAAACAAAATAGAGTCATCAAATGTCGATTTAAAACCAACAATTGCACTTTTATTAATAATTGTAGTAATAATGAGCGCATATGTGTTATTCAAAGCATATAAATTACACAATAAATGTGTGACAATGCCAATGGGAATGCCGCCGTGTACAGACAAGTTTTTTAATGCACTCCGCAAAAATTGAGTTAAAAAAAAAAAGAACGCGTTTGCAAAAATTTGTGTAAAAAAAATATTGCATGAATTTAGCGATATCCAGTATAGGAAAGGAATAGGAAAATTTGACATTTACCAGTACAATAAAACACAACATCAGAACTAAACACGAAGACCCAATTTACAATCACCCATACAAATACCCACAAATCTTTGACAAAAAAGTCAATAAACAAATTAATGAAATGATAGGGTTAAGGAATCATTCGGAAATCGAAATCGCCATATTGTTCACCAATATGGATCGTACCCTAAAAAAAGGCCGCATCCAAGTAAAAAAAGATCCGCCTAGTAATCGACTATCGTAGTCTAAATGAGATTACTGTCAATGACAAGTTCCCAATACCAGTAATGGATGAAATATTATACAAATTTGGAAAATGTCAATATTTTACAACCATTGACCTTGCCAAGAGATTCCATCAAATCCAAATGTACCATAAATCAATCGAAAAAACTGCATTTTCAACTAAACATGGCCATTACGAGTACACACGAATGCCATTTGGGCTAAAAAATGCACCAGCAACATTCAAAAGATGTATGAACAATTTATTAGAAAATTTAATCTATAAAGATTGTTTAGTCTACTTTGACGATATTATTGTTTATTCTACCTCATTAGAAGAACATTTGGCATCACTAATAAAGGTCTTTGCTAAATTTCGCAATGCTAATCTAAAACTACAATTAGATAAATGCGAGTTCCTGAAAAAGCAAACATAATGTTTAGGTCACGTCATAACTACAGAAGGAATCAAACCAAACCCAGACGAAGTCAAAGCTATTCTAAAATTTCCAATCCCGAAAACCCCGAAAGAAATAAAATCATTCTTAGGCTTAACGACCCACATTATATTTCATCCTTCGAAAAATTAAAATGCCTCCTTATGAACGATCCCATACTTGCATATCCCGATTTTAAAAAATCATTTTTGCTAAACGTTGATGCTAGCAATATAGCTTTAGGTGCTTTCCTCTCACAAGTCTTTTTCCCTTTTTCTTATGGTAGTAGAACACTAAACCAACATGAACTTAATTATTCAGCCATAGAAAAGTAACTACTATCTATCGTATGGGCAACCAAATATTTTAGGCCATCTTCGTTAGACATTTTGAAATCCTAAGTGATCATAAATCCCTTGCCTGGTTGGACAATATCAAAGAACCTAACATGAATTACAGAGAGACAAAATAAAATACTTACTAGAAAAAGAGAATTATGTGGCAGACTACCTTTCAAGAGTAAAAATAGATGCAACTCATTTAGGTGAAGAAATAAGTAGTTCTAGAGCTACAGTACATAGTGCTCAAGAAAATAACGAAAACCTAATGGCCATTTCAGAAAAACCCCCGAATTTCTACAATCGACAAATAGAACTAAATAAATGCAACGAAAATAAAGTCAACGTTACTCACTATTTTCACAAAATGAAGATAAAAATATAATATGTAGAAATGACCAATCAGTTTGCTAAAGAAATTATTAAGGAATATTTATGCTCAAAAAATAACGCACTTTATATTCAAAACGACACAGATTTTCAAATACTTCAAGAAGCTTATCTTGAAATAATTAACCCAGACAGCCAAACAAAAACATTGAGAACCACTTACAAATTAAAAAACATTCCCATTTATGCAGAATTCAAAGAAATTGTTCTTAAAAACCATAAATCATTACTTTATCCAGGTATCACTAAAACTCAAAAGTTGTTTAAAGAGAAATACTATTATCCAGACTATCAAAAATTAATACAAAACTTTATTAATGAATCCCATATTTGCAATTTATCAAAATCAGAAAACCGAAATACCAAATTATCTTTTGAAACCAGCCCAGATATATTCAACGCTAGAGAAAAATACGTGATGTATTTCTATTTAATCGACAATCAACAATTTTTATCTTGTATAGATATTTATTCAACGTATGCGACTTTAATCGAAAGTTAAATGTCGAGATTGGCTTGAATCAAAAAGGGCAATCACAAAAATCCTTAACAATATGGGTAAACCCTTAGAAATCAAAGCAGATAAAGACTCATCTTTCATTTGCATAGCCCTTCAAAATTGGCTACAATCAGAAAACGTTAATGTAAGTATAACATCCAGCAAAAATGGTGTTTCGTGGAAAGATTCCACAGGACTGTAAACGAAAAGCTAAGAGTTATTGATGCAGAATATAGTATAGAAGACAAACAAACTAAAATTGTAACCATCCTTTACACATATAACCATAAAACCAAGCACAACAAATTGATAAATTTAATGAAAATAGGAACGATTTTGAAATACATACACAGTATAAACAAGCCCCTTTAGTTAGATCGAAAACGACAACATCCTTTAACAGGTGAAATTAACCAAGTTGACGACAAACATTATATTGAAACAAACCGAGGTAGACAAACAACACACTACATATCACTGGTAAACAAAATATTTTAATGTTCAACTTAGAGCATTTTACAGAATACATAGATGACATAGAGTTAGGAATGCAGTTGACAGGACTAGGAATATTTAATCCAAAACTTTTAAACCATATAGAAATATTTAACATAAATACATAAAAACTTTTAAACATAAAAACATCTACTTGGTTTAAATCATCCACTAATGAAATATTAATAATTTCGCATATACCTAGACAAATATCTAAAACATCGCTATTCAAAATTATATCCTATCCAGATGAAAATAATAACACTTTAACAGAAAATATTAATGAAACTTACTATATTCAAAATAACAAAATTTATGCAAAATCAACCAAAAAACAAGAAATAAATGACTGTATAGTTTGCATTATTACACAAAAACCAGCAGAATGCAAATACACAAAGACGTTCAAAAACAATTCAATTAGTTATGTAGAACCCAATATTATCGTAACTTGGAACTTGCCCAACACAAATTTTAAACAAAATTGTAACCAAAATAAAATATTCATTGAAGGAAATAATATAATAAAAATATACGACCGTGCTATGCAGTTAAATGAAATATCAATAGTAAATACATTACAAGATTATACCAAAAATATTTATGTAACAAACAATGTAACAAAACTAGAACCAATCTCATATATCCACGCTAAACAAATCATTTACATCAACGCTCTCGTGGAAGACTGACGTGTTTTTTTTAAGCTCCCGCATTTTAACTGATTTTATAATTTTTTTATTTTGTTTTATCGGCATCGCGATCGAAAATTATAATTATAATATTAAATCTAACTTGCACCATATCACTCGTTTGCGTTTTTGTGTGTTTGTGTTAATAATTTTTAACAACCTTAATTCTGTTAATACCTTTGTTGTTGTTTTTTTTTTTTTTTTCTTTTCTTTCTTTGTTTTCCACCTTTTTTTTCTTTCTTGTAAATCACAAGCACCGCTCATTTGTAGTTGTCTTGCAATTTCTGTGAGTTCTTGTTGCAGTGTTTTTGTTTTTGTGATTTCTAGCTCCCGCGCTCGCGCTCTTTAACTTTTTTCGTTTTCGTTTCACTCGTCGCCGTTATTTGCGCTCATACTGCAGTCTATTGTGTGTCTGTAATTTAGACTCTATAGTGCTCTCTTATTCTTTTAACCCTTGTGCACCCTCAATATTTCGCTTTCTTATTATTTCTGGACCTCAGAGTGAGTTATATATTTTAATACCAATACATATCTCATTTTTATTTGTTTGGTTACTAATTCATCCAATTAACTCATAATGCCTGTCTGTTCGGTTAAAAATTCTTTGCAGCCCGCCTCACCCCTGAATAGTTTTATTTACTGTTGGTTGTGTAAAACTACAGTACATGGTAAGTGCGCCGGCTTTACATGCAGGGTAAAGGATCTTTTAGATCTAAAAAGGGTCTCAAATGGGGATGTGAGTCATGCCGTATCGTGGAAGATGAAATGGAACTTTTCATGCGGCAAACAAAGGATAACCTGATGAGTCTGTCCGCCAATTTTCTTAAACTCTCGCAAGAGTTTAAAGCTGTCGAGTCACAGTTTAGTAGTTTAACGCTACTGACTGAGTCTCGAAAGCGTAAGAAGGCAGGAGAACAGACTTCTGATTGTCCTTGTGTTTGCCGGTCTCCACATCGATATCGGTTCCGACCCCCTCTCAACCAATGCCAACTCTAATTCCGCAGACGATGTCTGTAGTGTCCGTTTTGTCTGGGCAAGAATCTACACCGATGGATTATGCCGATAGGGATTCTAGTGATAGTAGTGCCGGAGTGCCACTTGTTGCAACTGATGCTACAATAAATGCGGTAGCTGATGCAATACCTGCAATGCCGAAACCATTGGTGGGAGTGCCACCTAAAAAACACATTTTTGTTTTGAGACTTCTCCCTGATGCAACATCGGATGATGTCATGGCCCACATTCGGGCTAAACTGAATGTCTCCAATATATCAATAGAAAAGTTCAAATTTTCATATTCTAGGGAAATTTCATCTTTTAAAATCAGTGTTCCAATTGAGTTCTTTGACTGTATCTGCAGTTCTAGCTTCTGGCCGAAAAGCTTAATTGTGAAGGAGTTTACATCCAGAAAAAGGAAGACACGGGGCCAAACAAGGATTCCTTCACCATCTATTCCTCTTTCTTCCTCATCTATTCCCACTCCTTCCTTATCTATTCCTTCTTCTACTCTATCAAAAAACTAACAACTTCCTTCTCTGTCGGTTATCAGAACGTCAGAGGCCTTAATACTAAACTTACTAAACTCTTTATAGATAGTCTGGCTTTTGATTTTGATCTAATTGCTTTTACTGAGACTTGGTTAAAACCTGACGTTTTTGACGCCACAGTTCTACCCTCTAAATTCAATATTTTTAGACGTGATCGTACTGATCGTAGGGGTGGTGGAGTTCTTATTGCTGTAGATTCCGCCCTATCATCGGGTCTGATAATAATACCTGTCTCAAGTACTATCGAATTTATATGCGTTAAGGTATCTTTTACTCGTTTTTCCATTTTTGTTACCTGTTCTTACATTCCGCCCCAATCGGAATAACCAACATATTTACTACACTTAGATTCCATTAAATTTATACTTGAACTACTTTCTGACAGAGACTTATTAATTGTCCTTGGGGACTTTAACCTGCCCACTATGACTTGGTCAACAGTTAATGGTAGCAAAACGTTGCTGCCCTCTGGGTGTCATGATTTTATTGATGGTCTGCTTGAGCTTTCGTTGGCCCAGCTGAATTCGATTTCTAATACGTCTGGCAGATTTCTGGATCTGATTTTTACTTCTGATCCTAGCTTTTGTGAAGTATCTAGAACTAGTCCAATGGTGTTACCAGAGGATAGTTATCATCCAACTTTAGAGTTATCTATTGAGTTTCCCAGCCGCGAGCCCATCTCCGAGTGTGATCCTATGGTACGCACCCGATGTTTTCGGAAGACTGACTTTGTCGCACTAAACAATGCCTTTCTTAATACCGATTGGACTAATTTATACACTTGTGAGGATATGAATTCCGCCATTTCTTTATTTTATACCACTGTTGACTCGATCTTTAACGACTGTGTACCCTTAGTGTCTCCTGTGGTGACGCAAAAATTACCATGGTTTACGCGGGAGCTGTCAAAACTGAAGAATCTTAAGTCTAGGTATTACAAAAAATATAAAGTCACGGGAATATCATCGGATCTGTCTCGTTACTTGGTTGCTAAATCGAATTTTATTGTTTCTAATTCTAAATGCTATAATAATTACTTACAACGTTGCAAATTGCAATTCTCCGAAAATCCTAAAAGAGTTCTACAGTTTCGTGAACTCAAAGCGAAATTCTATCTCCCTTCCATCGTTTGCAGTTTTTAATAATGATTCGGCCTCTTCTGATCAATCTATTTCTAATTTATTTGCTAACTTCTTCTCGACTACGTACATATCTACTAAGTACAACTCTAGTCAGATATATCCATATCCTATAACGAAATCCAACTGTATTCTCAATCCTATTATAACGCAAAGTTCGGTAGCTAAGGAACTAATGACGATTAAGCCGGTATACTCACCGTGCCCAGACGGTATTCCCGCTTGTGTCCTGAGGTTCTGTGCGGAGTCATTGTGCTCGCCTTTACTTAAGCTTTTTGAGTTGTCCGTTACACTGTCCGAGTTTCCAACTATATGGAAGGATTCGTTTATTTTACCTCTTCACAAATGTGGCAATAAATCTGACGTCACTAATTACAGAGGAATTTCTAAATTGTCAGCGATACCTAAACTGTTTGAGAAAAATTATGACGTCTCAAATACAGCATTTATGTAAATCTATTTTTTCGCCATACCAGCATGGGTTTGTCAAGAATAGGTCTACCACAACTAACCTTTTACAGTTTACATCTTTTGTAATCCAAGGTTTTAAGAAACAAAAGCAAACTGATGTTATATATACGGATTTCAGTAAGGCTTTCGATTCGGTAAACCATGCCTTACTATTACATAAGCTGAGTTTAGTTGGCTTTCCGGATGCTCTGCTTGCTTGGATTTCACAATATCTAAGCAATAGGAGGCAGAGGGTTCTTTTTAGGTCCTCTCTTTCTAAGATCATTTGTGTTGAATCAGGAGTCCCACAGGGCAGTCACCTTGGCCCATTGTTATTTACCATTTTTATTAATGATCTCCCCACCGTTCTTTTAAATTCCAGAGTTCTTATGTATGCCGATGATGTAAAAATAGCTAATCGCATCGTAGACTCTCTCTCATGTCATACCTTGCAAGCTGACCTGAATGCTTTTCAGGGGTGGTGTAGGACTAACTTGTTATCTCTAAACTGTTCTAAGTGCAAAGTTATGTCTTTTTATCGAGGTTCTCCCCAATTAACGAGTTACTTTTTAAACAATTTCCCTTTAGAAAAAATTAATAATACTTCCTTGGTTGTAAAAGATTTAGGGATCTTAATCGACCACAAACTTAGTTTTAATCAGCATATATCGACTACTGTTAGTAGAGCTAAACGTGTTCTTGGCTTTATAAAGCGCTGGTCGAAGGAGTTCAAGGATCCATATACTACCAAAATACTTTTTACTTCTTTAGTCCGTCCCATATTAGAATATGGATCTATTGTTTGGTCTCCTCAATATGAGTTTTATCAAAACAAATTATAATCTGTACAAAAACAGTTTTTACTCTTTGCCTTTCGTGATTTGCGCTGGGATCCAACTGTACAACTTCCATCTTATTCTAGTCGACTTCAGTTAATTAACCTTCCTTCTTTAACTATGCTTGGAAACAGCGGATGTTTACTGCAACCGAGACTAAACAAAAATCCTATAAACAAATGTCCCCAAATATTTTTCAAGCGTGAGAACGCTTAGTAAGCAAAAATCAATAAGCCAATCATAATCCAGATCCCATGTCAGCAGATCAAAAGCTCCCAATACTAATATCACAAGCTTTTAAAGCGAACTTTAATCATATCTGTATGTATAATTATAAGTTATTTCTTAAGACGCTTTGTTTTAATAAATATCGTTTTTGAGTCCACCAATCAAAATTTTATTTAATCAATGAAAGAATTGGATTTATAACTATATTTATGTACCGGTTTTTTTAAGGCTTTCTTGTCAATCGTGTTATTTTTGACTTGTACATTTTTTGCATTTTCTTTGTAATAAATGTGACCCCCTTATCTTTAGTGACAATATGATTTGAAAAGCGAGGAGTCAATTTATTTCTTCTATTTTCTTTTCTGAATACTGTCTCGTTAGTTTCCACTTCTGGTGGATCCTTCCTTTCTTTATTTAGTTTTAAAGTTCGTTTTTTTGTTTTAATCAGATATTTGTTGAGCAACCTTGGTATATATTTTTCTCTGATAAAGGTCTTGTAAATAATCAGAAAACCGAAATACCAAATTATCTTTTGAAACCAGCCCAGATATATTCAACGCTAGAGAAAAATACGTGATGTATTTCTATTTAATCGACAATCAACAATTTTTATCTTGTATAGATATTTATTCAACGTATGCGACTTTAATCGAAAGTTAAATGTCGAGATTGGCTTGAATCAAAAAGGGCAATCACAAAAATCCTTAACAATATGGGTAAACCCTTAGAAATCAAAGCAGATAAAGACTCATCTTTTATTTGCATAGCCCTTCAAAATTGGCTACAATCAGAAAACGTTAATGTAAGTATAACATCCAGCAAAAATGGTGTTTCGTGGAAAGATTCCACAGGACTGTAAACGAAAAGCTAAGAGTTATTGATGCAGAATATAGTATAGAAGACAAACAAACTAAAAATTGTAACCATCCTTTACACATATAACCATAAAACCAAGCACAACAAATTGATAAATTTAATGAAAATAGGAACGATTTTGAAATACATACACAGTATAAACAAGCCCCTTTAGTTAGATCGAAAACGACAACATCCTTTAACAGGTGAAATTAACCAAGTTGACGACAAACATTATATTGAAACAAACCGAGGTAGACAAACAACACACTACATATCACTGGTAAACAAAATATTTTAATGTTCAACTTAGAGCATTTTACAGAATACATAGATGACATAGAGTTAGGAATGCAGTTGACAGGACTAGGAATATTTAATCCAAAACTTTTAAACCATATAGAAATATTTAACATAAATACATAAAAACTTTTAAACATAAAAACATCTACTTGGTTTAAATCATCCACTAATGAAATATTAATAATTTCGCATATACCTAGACAAATATCTAAAACATCGCTATTCAAAATTATATCCTATCCAGATGAAAATAATAACACTTTAACAGAAAATATTAATGAAACTTACTATATTCAAAATAACAAAATTTATGCAAAATCAACCAAAAAACAAGAAATAAATGACTGTATAGTTTGCATTATTACACAAAATCCAGCAGAATGCAAATACACAAAGACGTTCAAAAACAATTCAATTAGTTATGTAGAACCCAATATTATCGTAACTTGGAACTTGCCCAACACAAATTTTAAACAAAATTGTAACCAAAATAAAATATTCATTGAAGGAAATAATATAATAAAAATATACGACCGTGCTATGCAGTTAAATGAAATATCAATAGTAAATACATTACAAGATTATACCAAAAATATTTATGTAACAAACAATGTAACAAAACTAGAACCAATCTCATATATCCACGCTAAACAAATCATTTACATCAACGCTCTCGTGGAAGACTGACGTGTTTTTTTTAAGCTCCCGCATTTTAACTGATTTTATAATTTTTTTATTTTGTTTTATCGGCATCGCGATCGAAAATTATAATTATAATATTTAATCTAACTTGCACCATATCACTCGTTTGCGTTTTTGTGTGTTTGTGTTAATAATTTTTAACAACCTTAATTCTGTTAATACCTTTGTTGGTTTTTTTTTTTTTTTCTCTCTTTCTTTGTTTTCCACCTTTTTTTCTTTCTTGTAAATCACAAGCACCGCTCATTTGTAGTTGTCTTGCAATTTCTGTGAGTTCTTGTTGCAGTGTTTTTGTTTTTGTGATTTCTAGCTCCCGCGCTCGCGCTCTTTAACTTTTTTCGTTTTCGTTTCACTCGTCGCCGTTATTTGCGCTCATACTGCAGTCTGTTGTGTGTCTGTAATTTAGACTCTATAGTGCTCTCTTATTCTTTTAACCCTTGTGCACCCTCAATATTTCGCTTTCTTATTATTTCTGGACCTCAGAGTGAGTTATATATTTTAATACCAATACATATCTCATTTTTATTTGTTTGGTTACTAATTCATCCAATTAACTCATAATGCCTGTCTGTTCGGTTAAAAATTCTTTGCAGCCCGCCTCACCCCTGAATAGTTTTATTTACTGTTGGTTGTGTAAAACTACAGTACATGTTAAGTGCGCCGGCTTTACATGCAGGGTAAAGGATCTTTTAGATCTAAAAAAGGGTCTCAAATGGGGATGTGAGTCATGCCGTATCGTGGAAGATGAAATGGAACTTTTCATGCGGCAAACAAAGGATAACCTGATGAGTCTGTCCGCCAATTTTCTTAAACTCTCGCAAGAGTTTAAAGCTGTCGAGTCACAGTTTAGTAGTTTAACGCTACTGACTGAGTCTCGAAAGCGTAAGAAGGCAGGAGAACAGACTTCTGATTTGTCCTTGTGTTTGCCGGTCTCCACATCGATATCGGTTCCGACCCCCTCTCAACCAATGCCAACTCTAATTCCGCAGACGATGTCTGTAGTGTCCGTTTTGTCTGGGCAAGAATCTACACCGATGGATTATGCCGATAGGGATTCTAGTGATAGTAGTGCCGGAGTGCCACTTGTTGCAACTGATACTACAATAAATGCGTTAGCTGATGTAATACCTGCAATGCCGAAACCATTGGTGGGAGTGCCACCTAAAAAACACATTTTTGTTTCGAGACTTCTCCCTGATGCAACATCGGATGATGTCATGGCCCACATTCGGGCTAAACTGAATGTCTCCAATATATCAATAGAAAAGTTCAAATTTTCATATTCTAGGGAAATTTCATCTTTTAAAATCAGTGTTCCAATTGAGTTCTTTGACTGTATCTGCAGTTCTAGCTTCTGGCCGAAAAGCTTAATTGTGAAGGAGTTTACATCCAGAAAAAGGAAGACACGGGGCCAAACAAGGATTCCTTCACCATCTATTCCTCTTTCTTCCTCATCTATTCCCACTCCTTCCTTATCTATTCCTTCTTCTACTCTATCAAAAAACTAACAACTTCCTTCTCTGTCGGTTATCAGAACGTCAGAGGCCTTAATACTAAACTTACTAAACTCTTTATAGATAGTCTGGCTTTTGATTTTGACCTAATTGCTTTTACTGAGACTTGGTTAAAACCTGACGTTTTTGACGCCACAGTTCTACCCTCTGAATTCAATATTTTTAGACGTGATCGTACTGATCGTAGGGTTGGTGGAGTTCTTATTGCTGTAGATTCCGCCCTATCATCGGGTCTGATAATAATACCTGTTGCTCGTTCGACTAGTTAATCTAGCTCCGCCAGTGCCTTTGAAATAAATTTAATCCATTTAATCCTCAAGTTAGGTCAGCGTAAGCTTTTAATTCTGCAAGTAATTTCAGGTTATTTTACAAATTTCTTATAACTAATAATTATACAATCTCATTCCACTTACTCTAGTCTTGGCCTCTTGGCTACGAAAAAACAACTGAACACGCGGTTCTTATGTATGTACTTAGATCAATGCAGCTGCGTATTTTCGCGCTTATGTGTCTACTTATGTATAATAAAGTACCGCAAGAGTAGAATGAGAGAGAGAGAGTTTTAAAGTTTTTAAAGAGCGTCATTCTGTTTGTTCGGACAGAGTTCCGTTTTGTGTTACAGTGGTACGAAGTTTATTCGCAGGCCCGAATTTCGGCAACATTCCCCTCCCAGCAAGCGAGCCACTGGAGCTTGCTTCATTTTTCCCGACATCGAGGACTGCTAATTTTACTGCTGGTCTGGAGAGGACACCTAGTTGTGTCTGTACCTTCGCCTGCCGGACTTGACCATCTTCTGCGGTGGTCACTTCGACCACTCGACCCTTTGTCCAGGTATTACGACGCTGATTTTCGTCCACTATAAGTACAATATCGCCTACACCAATTGGCTTTACTTTTTTATGCCACTTGGACCTTCGTGTTATGTTTGGTAGCATCTCTTTGACCCAGCGTTTCCAAAATAGGTTGGCGAACATCTCACTCTGGCGGAGCGACCATTTATAGTCGATTTGTTCCGGATCGCAAATCGGTTTTTCTCCATTTGATGAGCCAAGCAACAGGTGATTTGGCGTAAGAGCTTCTTGGTCTTCGTCGTCCAGGGACACGTATGTCAGGGGCCTGGAGTTGACCGTCATTTCCACCTCTGCCATTGCGGTAAGAAGACTTTCATCTGAGAATTTTTGATTTGGTGTTATACGGTATAACACGGTTTTAACGGAACGCACTAAGCGCTCCCAGGCTCCTCCCATGTGAGGAGCTGACGGTGGGTTGAAGTACCACGATATTTCCTGCTGCGACAATTCTCGGTGCATTTTTGCATCTTCCAGTTCAAGTTTGTCTCTAAGAAAGGCATCGGTCCCTCGAAAATTAGTCCCGTTATCGCTATATATTTCCTTTGGTATGCCTCGGCGCGATATATGGCGTCTTAAGCCCATTAGGCATGAGTTTGTGGTTAGACTATGCACGATCTCAATGCTTATTGCTCGCATTGTGAGGCAGGTTATCAGCATGCCCCACCTTTTCAATGACTTTCTTCCATCGATAACTGTTAGTGGCCCAAAATAATCAACTCCTACATACGTAAACGCTGGCTTGAATGCACCCAGTCTAGCTCTCGGTAGGGGCGCCATTAAGGGTGCCATGGGTCGAGCACTACTCAGCTTACATTGTTGGCAATTTCGACGAATCCCTTTTAAGGAGAGGTCTTAGTTTTGGAATAAAATATTTTTGCCTCACCTCATTTACTGTTGTCTCATGATTCATGTGATAATATTTTTCATGGTAGTGCCGGACTATCAGCTTTGTAACCCAGTGTTGGGTGGGTAGAGCGATTCGTCCTTCAGGGATGCCAGCGAAGCGACTGGCTCTATCGCGTACACACAATACCCCATGGTCATTTAGAAAGAGTTGTAACCTCCATAGTGGACTGCTCCGGCAAACGTGGTGGCCGTTTTCGATGGCTGTGTACTCTTCGTTGTAACATTCTTGTTGTATGTTCCGGTAAAGAAACATTCTGGCTTCATTAATTTGGGATGCCGGTCGGTTTGTATTCTCATTTGATATACGTATTTTCTTGATCAATTTCCTCTTATAGGCAAGCCAACATGCAATTGCCCGTGTCAATCGATTCCATTTTGAAAAGTACTCGTAATTGATTCTTACTGATTCCCTTCGCATGTGAAGGAAACGAGGACGCAGTTCCTCAGTGGCTGTCCTTTCATTGGTAGTTTCCGTCGGCCAATCAGCCGGCGGTAGTTTTAGGAATTTGGGTCCTTCGAACCATTGTGTATATGTTTCAAGCCTATGTTGTCGTTTGGTGGCGATGTCCGCAACATTTAGTTTGCTTGGTACCCATCTCCAGTTTCTGGCATCTGTGAGCTCACATATCTCGGCTATCCTAAACATTACATATTGTTGATATCGTCGTGGATCTCCAATGAGCCACGCTAGAACCGTTTTCGAGTCGGTCCATAAGTAACATTCCTCAAAGTCGATTTCATGTTGTGCTATTATATTTTTCATCAGTCGCGCTCCAGTTACTGCTGCCTGTAGCTCCAAGCGGGGTATCGAAAGCGGCTGCAACGGAGCTACCTTGGATTTGGATGAAACGAGACTCAAAAGTATTTGGTTATTTTGTTCGATACGGAAATACGCAACGGCAGAGTAGGCGTCTTCTCCCGCATCCACGAATACGTGAATTTGAACTCGGCAGTCTTTTGCATGCCAATTTTTAAAATAGCATCTCGGAATTCGCACGTTCTCTATCAAGGGTAAGAAGGACAGCCATGATTGCCACATATCCTGCAGATTGGGTGGTATTTCCTCATCCCAGTCAATCTTCGATCGCCAAACTTGTTGAAGCAGTATTTTGAGATACATCATTATACAGGATACAAAACCCATGGGGTCAAAAACTGACATCAAAACTTGTAAAATTTCCCTTTTGGTTGGTGCGACTTTTGTCGCTATTATGTTGCGCTTCAGGCGTACAAACTTTAGTGCATAGGTGAAGGCATCTTGATGTGGGCTCCATCGCATGCCCAATATTTTCTCATAAGAGTGTATCTCTTCACTGTTAAAGAACTGTTTTTCGGCGTAGGTTGTTGTGTCGCAAAGTGCAGCGAGTACCCGTTTGGAGTTCGAACACCACTTGCGCATATGGAAGCCCCCGCGTGCGTGGACTTCTCTAACTTCCTTCGCTAATGTAATGGCTTCTTCTTCTGAATGGCATGAATCGATGTAGTCGTCTACATAGTGACTTGACTGAATAGCTTTAG
The DNA here is from genome assembly GCF_018151085.1 of Drosophila tropicalis. Taxonomy (NCBI): domain Eukaryota; kingdom Metazoa; phylum Arthropoda; class Insecta; order Diptera; family Drosophilidae; genus Drosophila; species Drosophila tropicalis. Next base: position 44,848 of record NW_027173174.1, on the reverse strand, counting down.
CTGCCGCAGGAAACTCGACCGCGTGTTTCTTAGCGTTCAAGTCGCGCACATAGTGCGCTATACAGGGTGAGCACGTGGCTCCAAATGTCAACACATTTAATTGGAAAGTTTCTACGACTCCGGTTGTCTGATTTTGCCATAGGAATCGTTGTGCTTTAGCGTCTTCTTCTCGTACTGCTATTCGATGGAACATTTCGGCGATGTCACCGCTAACGCCGATTGCTCTCATCCTAAAGTTGTACATAATCTGCAGCAAGGGCACGAGCAAATCGGGCCCCTTTAGAAGGAAGTCATTTAGGGCTACTCCTGATGATTGAGCTGCCGCGTCCCACACCAATCTGACCCTGTCAGGTTTATGTGGATTTCGTACAGTAAAAATCGGTAAGTACCATGCGTTTTCGGGTTTCTCCCTGATTTCTTCCTCTGGCAACTTTCTGGCATAGCCTTTGGCTATCAAGTTTTGTATTTGATTATGTAGCTCATTCGCAAAAGGAGGGTCTGCTGCCATTTTCTTTTGCATGCATAAGAGTCGTCGTTTTGCTACCGGCAGGCTATTTGAAAATACACGGGGGCCATCTTTCCAAAGCAATCCCGTGGTGTACGTGCGCGAGCTGTAACTAACAGTGTCCTCCAGAATCTGTAGAGATCGCTCTTCATCAGGGGACTTGGTAAATATCGGCGGTGATTTTTCCTCCGTTAGCAAATGTTTTTTAACCATCTCATGCAAATCCAGATCGCATTGACAGCGATGCAGGTGAAGTCCTCCCCCCAGATCGTCCCGATCCGCCATATATAGTCCATCCTAGTCTCGTTTTTGCAGCTATTGGTTGCTGCCATTTTCCTTCGCGCACCTTTAGCGAAGCTATGAGATTCGGATTATTACTGCCGATTATCATTTGAGGCATTGCGTTAATGAAGCTCGGGATTGGCAGGTTTTTTAAATGCGGATATCTCTGTTTTATCCTATCTGCTATCATCGTCTCGGCTGAAAGACCAATGGATTTAACCGTACAGACTTCATTTACTTTAAACAATTTATTGCCCAGTCCTTGTTTTGAGATTTTCAAGCTTGGATTCCGGCTCCTGCCGACTAACATCGCCGGTCCATCTAATACATAGTGGATTGGCGAAACCTTTCGCTTCGAGCGCATCGGCCAATTTTTCTTCTACAAGTGTTAGAGTCGATCCGTCATCCATAAATGCGTAGATATCGACGGATTTCGAATTGGAGTGCAAAGTGACTGGAACGATTCGAACAAAGCATTCTGGCTGGTTGGTTAGTGACCCACGATGATTGTGCAGCAGGATCCCTTGTGGTTTTTGAGGCACTGAGCACATAGGTGATGGTTATTTATCGCGGTCCACCTGGCTTCGACTGACATCCGCAACAACTTTTCGCAAGACACTGGTTTGTGGTGTCCTTTGCATATCGCATGTGTTTTTAGGGCTATCTGTAGGCGCTGCGGTATGTGTATGCATCACTCCTCTGTTCATTCTCTTCTTGTCGCTTTCTAGTAATATGTTGGGCGTAGATACGCGACTCGCCGCTTCCGCCAATTCAAACAATTAATCCGCTAGGTGCTGTATGTTCGGGTAGGGTATGGATTTTGAATGTAGAGCCCAGTTAAGCATCATATCAGGTCCCGTCTTCTCGATAAGCTCTTGTAATAACGTAGGGTTGTTCAGGTGCGCATCTAGCTTGCTTGCCCTAATGGTAGCGCACATATTTTTCACCGCAAATGCAAACTCGATCAGCGGTTCTAGCTTGCCCTTTGGAGGAGGCAAATTTCGCACATTCTCCATCAACAGTTTTATTATGTGTTCCGGGCGTCCAAAGTACATTCTCAAAGTACTTATAACGCTCGGCAGCATTTCTGGGAACAGTAGGCTGTCTCGCACGGCTTCAAGGGCCCTACCTTTCAGACATCTCTGCAGACGCATAGCGTTCTCCTCGTTGCTGTATCCACCGATCCGGGTGCTAGTTTCATAGGTGCTTATGAAAAGTGGCCATTCTCTTGGATCTCACTGGATCTTTGAAAACTGGTAATTCCCTCGGCATTGATTGTCGAGCAGCTACTTGTTGTGGTGTTATGCCGTTGGTTTTGCACGGCATGCTCTGCGCTCTGGTACTCGTCGCCTGTGGAGTATTGGTTGCACTATCATTCGTCATCATTATGTATCGATGTATTCCAGCAGCATGTTGTGGATGATCCTTCGCTTCTCCGTTTGACTGTACTCTCGGGTTGAGTAGGGCGTACTTACGGCGCAGATATTCCCTTTCGAGGCACATTTCGTCCTCTAATTGTTGCAAAAGTATTTGCTGATCTTCCGGCATTGCTTCATCTTCCACGTGTTGATCTTTGTTGCCTGGGTGGTTAACCTTGAAATGGGATTCAGTTTCGAGGTTATGTTCACTTTCATCACACACGTGGCGACATGTCTCGCACATCCAGGAACTCGAGGTGGCACTGTTTTCCGATCCGCAGCAGGTGCAGTGGAATTGAGATGCACACCTGGAGCATGTGAGCATTTCCTGGTTGGCCGGCTCCTGGCACAGACCACAGTTTCCAGTCGTTGCCATGTCTATATGTACGTAATTTTAAGCGTGGTAAAATTAAAATTTGTTCTTTCCTTGGGATTTGTATTAGTCCCTCCTCTTTAGGTCTCCGTAGCTCTACTACACCGTAGGAATTAAAGAATTTGCTCAGAATTCTTTACGAAAGAGTGAATTTAATTTCACGTAGAAATTAAAAGAATTTCACCATAGAAATTAAAAAGAATTGTTGCTCGTTCGACTAGTTAATCTAGCTCCGCCAGTGCCTTTGAAATAAATTTAATCCATTTAATCCTCAAGTTAGGTCAGCGTAAGCTTTTTAATTCTGCAAGTAATTTCAGGTTATTTTACAAATTTCTTATAACTAATAATTATACAATCTCATTCCACTTACTCTAGTCTTGGCCTCTTGGCTACGAAAAAACAACTGAACACGCGGTTCTTATGTATGTACTTAGATCAATGCAGCTGCGTATTTTCGCGCTTATGTGTCTACTTATGTATAATAAAGTACCGCAAGAGTAGAATGAGAGAGAGAGAGTTTTAAAGTTTTTAAAGAGCGTCATTCTGTTTGTTCGGACAGAGTTCCGTTTTGTGTTACAGTGGTACGAAGTTTATTCGCCTTATATGCGTTAAGGTATCTTTTACTCGTTTTTCCATTTTTGTTACCTGTTCTTACATTCCGCCCCAATCGGAATGGCCAACATATTTACTACACTTAGATTCTATTAAATTTATACTTGAACTACTTTCTGACAGAGACTTATTAATTGTCCTTGGGGACTTTAACCTGCCCACTATGACTTGGTCAACAGTTAATGGTAGCAAAACGTTGCTGCCCTCTGGGTGTCATGATTTTATTGATGGTCTGCTTGAGCTTTCGTTGGCCCAGCTGAATTCGATTTCTAATACGTCTGGCAGATTTCTGGATCTGATTTTTACTTCTGATCCTAGCTTTTGTGAAGTATCTAGAACTAGTCCAATGGTGTTACCAGAGGATAGTTATCATCCAACTTTAGAGTTATCTATTGAGTTTCCCAGCCGCGAGCCCATCTCCGAGTGTGATCCTATGGTACGCACCCGATGTTTTCGGAAGACTGACTTTGTCGCACTAAACAATGCCTTTCTTAATACCGATTGGACTAATTTATACACTTGTGAGGATATGAATTCCGCCATTTCTTTATTTTATACCACTGTTGACTCGATCTTTAACGACTGTGTACCCTTAGTGTCTCCTGTGGTGACGCAAAAATTACCATGGTTTACGCGGGAGCTGTCAAAACTGAAGAATCTTAAGTCTAGGTATTACAAAAAATATAAAGTCACGGGAATATCATCGGATCTGTCTCGTTACTTGGTTGCTAAATCGAATTTTATTGTTTCTAATTCTAAATGCTATAATAATTACTTACAACGTTGCAAATTGCAATTCTCCGAAAATCCTAAAGAGTTCTACAGTTTCGTGAACTCAAAGCGAAATTCTATCTCCCTTCCATCGTTTGCAGTTTTTAATAATGATTCGGCCTCTTCTGATCAATCTATTTCTAATTTATTTGCTAACTTCTTCTCGACTACGTACATATCTACTAAGTACAACTCTAGTCAGATATATCCATATCCTATAACGAAATCCAACTGTATTCTCAATCCTATTATAACGCAAAGTTCGGTAGCTAAGGAACTAATGACGATTAAGCCGGTATACTCACCGTGCCCAGACGGTATTCCCGCTTGTGTCCTGAGGTTCTGTGCGGAGTCATTGTGCTCGCCTTTACTTAAGCTTTTTGAGTTGTCCGTTACACTGTCCGAGTTTCCAACTATATGGAAGGATTCGTTTATTTTACCTCTTCACAAATGTGGCAATAAATCTGACGTCACTAATTACAGAGGAATTTCTAAATTGTCAGCGATACCTAAACTGTTTGAGAAAATTATGACGTCTCAAATACAGCATTTATGTAAATCTATTTTTTCGCCATACCAGCATGGGTTTGTCAAGAATAGGTCTACCACAACTAACCTTTTACAGTTTACATCTTTTGTAATCCAAGGTTTTAAGAAACAAAAGCAAACTGATGTTATATATACGGATTTCAGTAAGGCTTTCGACTCGGTAAACCATGCCTTACTATTACATAAGCTGAATTTAGTTGGCTTTCCGGATGCTCTGCTTGCTTGGATTTCACAATATCTAAGCAATAGGAGGCAGAGGGTTCTTTTTAGGTCCTCTCTTTCTAAGATCATTTGTGTTGAATCAGGAGTCCCACAGGGCAGTCACCTTGGCCCATTGTTATTTACCATTTTTATTAATGATCTCCCCACCGTTCTTTTAAATTCCAGAGTTCTTATGTATGCCGATGATGTAAAAATAGCTAATCGCATCGTAGACTCTCTCTCATGTCATACCTTGCAAGCTGACCTGAATGCTTTTCAGGGGTGGTGTAGGACTAACTTGTTATCTCTAAACTGTTCTAAGTGCAAAGTTATGTCTTTTTATCGAGGTTCTCCCCAATTAACGAGTTACTTTTTAAACAATTTCCCTTTAGAAAAAATTAATAATACTTCCTTGGTTGTAAAAGATTTAGGGATCTTAATCGACCACAAACTTAGTTTTAATCAGCATATATCGACTACTGTTAGTAGAGCTAAACGTGTTCTTGGCTTTATAAAGCGCTGGTCGAAGGAGTTCAAGGATCCATATACTACCAAAATACTTTTTACTTCTTTAGTCCGTCCCATATTAGAATATGGATCTATTGTTTGGTCTCCTCAATATGAGTTTTATCAAAACAAATTATAATCTGTACAAAAACAGTTTTTACTCTTTGCCTTTCGTGATTTGCGCTGGGATCCAACTGTACAACTTCCATCTTATTCTAGTCGACTTCAGTTAATTAACCTTCCTTCTTTAACTATGCTTGGAAACAGCGGATGTTTACTGCAACCGAGACTAAACAAAAATCCTATAAACAAATGTCCCCAAATATTTTCCAAGCGTGAGAACGCTTAGTAAGCAAAAATCAATAAGCCAATCATAATCCAGATCCCATGTCAGCAGATCAAAAGCTCCCAATACTAATATCACAAGCTTTTTAAGCGAACTTTAATCATATCTGTATGTATAATTATAAGTTATTTCTTAAGACGCTTTGTTTTAATAAATATCGTTTTTGAGTCCACCAATCAAAATTTTATTTAATCAATGAAAGAATTGGATTTATAACTATATTTATGTACCGGTTTTTTTAAGGCTTTCTTGTCAATCGTGTTATTTTTGACTTGTACATTTTTTGCATTTTCTTTGTAATAAATGTGACCCCCTTATCTTTAGTGACAATATGATTTGAAAAGCGAGGAGTCAATTTATTTCTTCTATTTTCTTTTCTGAATACTGTCTCGTTAGTTTCCACTTCTGGTGGATCCTTCCTTTCTTTATTTAGTTTTAAAGTTCGTTTTTTTGTTTTAATCAGATATTTGTTGAGCAACCTTGGTATATATTTTTCTCTGATAAAGGTCTTGTAAATAATCAGAAAACCGAAATACCAAATTATCTTTTGAAACCAGCCCAGATATATTCAACGCTAGAGAAAAATACGTGATGTATTTCTATTTAATCGACAATCAACAATTTTTATCTTGTATAGATATTTATTCAACGTATGCGACTTTAATCGAAAGTTAAATGTCGAGATTGGCTTGAATCAAAAAGGGCAATCACAAAAATCCTTAACAATATGGGTAAACCCTTAGAAATCAAAGCAGATAAAGACTCATCTTTCATTTGCATAGCTCTTCAAAATTGGCTACAATCAGAAAACGTTAATGTAAGTATAACATCCAGCAAAAATGGTGTTTCGTGGAAAGATTCCACAGGACTGTAAACGAAAAGCTAAGAGTTATTGATGCAGAATCTAGTATAGAAGACAAACAAACTAAATTTGTAACCATCCTTTACACATATAACCATAAAACCAAGCACAACAAATTGATAAATTTAATGAAAATAGGAACGATTTTGAAATACATACACAGTATAAACAAGCCCCTTTAGTTAGATCGAAAACGACAACATCCTTTAACAGGTGAAATTAACCAAGTTGACGACAAACATTATATTGAAACAAACCGAGGTAGACAAACAACACACTACATATCACTGGTAAACAAAATATTTTAATGTTCAACTTAGAGCATTTTACAGAATACATAGATGACATAGAGTTAGGAATGCAGTTGACAGGACTAGGAATATTTAATCCAAAACTTTTAAACCATATAGAAATATTTAACATAAATACATAAAAACTTTTAAACATAAAAACATCTACTTGGTTTAAATCATCCACTAATGAAATATTAATAATTTCGCATATACCTAGACAAATATCTAAAACATCGCTATTCAAAATTATTTCCTATCCAGATGAAAATAATAACACTTTAACAGAAAATATTAATGAAACTTACTATATTCAAAATAATAAAATTTATGCAAAATCAACCAAAAAACAAGAAATAAATGACTGTATAGTTTGCATTATTACACAAAAAACCAGCAGAATGCAAATACACAAAGACGTTCAAAAACAATTCAATTAGTTATGTAGAACCCAATATTATCGTAACTTGGAACTTGCCCAACACAAATTTTAAACAAAATTGTAACCAAAATAAAATATTCATTGAAGGAAATAATATAATAAAAATATACGACCGTGCTATGCAGTTAAATGAAATATCAATAGTAAATACATTACAAGATTATACCAAAAATATTTATGTAACAAACAATGTAACAAAACTAGAACCAATTTCATATATCCACGCTAAACAAATCATTTCCGAAAAAACTGCATATAACAAAATATTTAATATCATAACTACCACAACATTTATAATTACACTAATAAGTTTAACACTATATCTTATCTATAAATTTAAGTCAATATCAAAAAAATAATTATTACACAAATTAAGAATGAAACTTTTGTACAATCAAGTGACTCAGCTTTTGACAATACCGTTATACATGAATTGTCCCCACCCCAAGAAATTTCACTTGCAACACATCAAAGCACATCCAACTCTATAACCTGTATTTCCCGCCTGAGCACAGACTATTTTCTACGTATTGGGGGAGTAATATATCTGCCACTCAATCCACTCACACCACTCAATTTCCCACTCCAATCATAACTTGACTCCCCCTTTAGTCTAGAAAACAGCGGATGTTTACTGCAACCGAGACTAAACAAAAATCCTATAAACAAATGTCCCCAAATATTTTCCAAGCGTGAGAACGCTTAGTAAGCAAAAATCAATAAGCCAATCATAATCCAGATCCCATGTCAGCAGATCAAAAGCTCCCAATACTAATATCACAAGCTTTTTAAGCAACTTTAATCATATCTGTATGTATAATTATAAGTTATTTCTTAAGACGCTTTGTTTTAATAAATATCGTTTTTGAGTCCACCAATCAAAATTTTATTTAATCAATGAAAGAATTGGATTTATAACTATATTTATGTACCGGTTTTTTTAAGGCTTTCTTGTCAATCGTGTTATTTTTGACTTGTACATTTTTTGCATTTTCTTTGTAATAAATGTGACCCCCTTGTCTTTAGTGACAATATGATTTGAAAAGCGAGGAGTCAATTTATTTCTTCTATTTTCTTTTCTGAATACTGTCTCGTTAGTTTCCACTTCTGGTAAATCCTTCCTTTCTTTATTTAGTTTTAAAGTTCGTTTTTTTGTTTTAATCAGATATTTGTTGAGCAACCTTGGTATATATTTTTCTCTGATAAAGGTCTTGTAAATAATCGTGTTCGTGAGTAAATTTTAATGCTTTTTGAAACAAGTGGGTTCGACCCGAGAATAATTCAAAGGGTGTGAAATTAGTTGCAGAGTGTAAGTGTTGTAAGTGATCAATGCTTCAGCGAGGATATCGTCTTGTATTTTGTGAGTTTTTTTTCAGTTTTCCTCTTTTCCATTATTATTCTGTGAATTTCTGTTAAAGACGAATGCAATTGTTCAACAGGGGCGTTACTTGAAGACTGTTGAAAAGATGTTACATATCTGGTTATATTGTATTGAGTGCAAAAATCAATGAAAAGATTTCCTGCGTACTCTGCACCTTGGTCACACACAATCTTTTTAGGTATGCCATGAGTGCACATAAAATGTCTGATTGATTTTACTATATTTAGGATATCTCTTGCTGGTATAGTGTACCCAGCAGCAAATTTTGAAAACTTGTCTATTATTGTTAAAACATTTTGATGGGTAATGGTGTACAATTACAATTGAATTATGTCTAATGGGAGTTTTGGAACCTCTGTTTCCTGATAGGGAACTTTTTGCGGATGTCTATCGTATTTCAGGGTTTGGCATAAGTCACAATTGTTAATTGTTTTTGTAATTTTTTGCTTCATATGTGGAAAATATATTGTTCTTTTTAAATGGGCTAGAGTTATATCAATTCCCCTGTGATTATTATAATAGTGATAGTTTTTAATTTCTTTTTCTTGTTCATCCTGTGTGGTACGTTCTTCCAAAAGTGAGAGTGTACTGTTTGAGAAAAACTGTGAAAAAACCTCTTGTACTATTTTGAATATTGTGTCAGTGGTAAAAATTGCACAAGTTTTATTTGGTTTTAAAATAGTTTTCAAAATTCAAATCACGACTTTTTTATTTAAAATGGGTTCTGATATAATGCGGCGAAGTTTGTTTTTAAATGGGCTTTCGATTTTGATGTTAGAAACTGGATTTTTGTTAAGGATAATTTGGATATTAAAATCGTTTAAACATTTTTCCGAAATTGCTATAAGTTGTGAAATGTTCTCTAGGCCTGAATGTACGGTTTCCTCACATGTCGCCTCGACTGATTCTTTGTCATTTAAGTTGATATCAAGTGTTGTTCTGCTCAAGGCGTCAGCAATCACGTTACTAACAGTCTGAGCTTCCATCTCACCAATTTGGAATTTGGTTCCTTGAAACTCATAAGCTTATGGTCAGTGACAATTTTAAATTTTTGAACAAAAAGATACGGTCTAAAATACTTAATTGCCCAAATTATGGCAAGCATCTCTTTTTCGACCGTAGAGTAGTTCGCCTCGGTGTCCGTTAGTGTTCTGCTAGCAAATGAAACTGGCTTGTCCGATGTCCCAAGTTTGCTTGAGATAAAACAGCCCCTAAAGCGACATTACTTGCAAGGGAATTTCTATATTGTCTCAATCTTTGTCGGGTTTGGCTTTTTTAAGAATGCAGACTTATCCGGTTGTAATTTTAAATTTGCATTTCTATTTTTCTTGAAGCCTTTTTTTAAATGTTGGATATGTTCCTGTGAGGATGGCGAGAAAACAATGATGTCATCCATATATGCAAGGCAAAAGGTTCCAAATAAGTCACCAAATAAAGAATCTATTACCCTTTGAAAAGTTGCAGGTGCATTAGTCAGGCCAAAGGGCATTCTGATAAACTCGTAATGTCCTCCCTCCGCCGAAAATTCTGTTTTCTGGACGTCGTCCTTCTTCATCACTATCTTGTGGTAACCACTGTCTAAACCCAGTATTGAAAAATATTTCGATTTCCCAATTCTATCCAAGACATCGTTTATTATTGGCATAGGGTACTTGTCTTTTATGGTTTTCTCATTTAGCTTTCTTAAATATACAACTAGACGCCACTTTCTTTTTCCTGAGGCATCGGCTTTTTTTTTTACACAAGCCAAACCGGTGCACTCCAAGGAGAGTGACTATGTCTTCTTATTTTATTATCGAGTAATTTTTATACCCTTGCAGAGGGTATTATAAAATTGATCAGATGTTTGTAACGCACAGAAGGAGACGTTTCCGACCCCATAGAGTATATATATTCTTGATTAGCGTGAGAAGCTGAGTTGATATAGCCATGTCCGCCTGCCCGTCTTTCCGTCCGTCTGTGCGTACGCGTTTTACTCAGCCGTCTTAAGAGCTATCGGGCTGAAATTTTGCGTGTTTTTATTACCTGGGAAAAATAAAGTACGAAAACCGTAAGGATCGGACCACTATATCATATACCTCTAGAAGAACTAGAATTTTCATAAAAATCGAGAGTGCTATGAAATTTACATATGTGATAATATGAGAGTAAAATTGTTTTGTTTGTATATTGATGAATTGAGTTGCAGAAAATAAATTTTGACCATGTAAAATTATTATTACCAAGGACTACAAGGGTATACAAACTTCGGGATAGCCGATGTTAGCTTCTTTGATTTTTTAATTGTTCCTTTACCTTAATTCTTTCACGGAACCCATACCTACAGGGTTTTGTATAAATAGGGATATCATCTTTAGTCAAAATCTTATGTTTTGACTTCGATTGTAAATGATAGTTGCTTACTGTCATCATAAAAGATGTCAGAAAATTCAACACAAATGTCTTTTAATAATTAAATTTCTTCTGAGTTGATATATTTTGTTAAAATCAAATGAGCTTAAATCTGTTTTATTATCATTTTGGAAAGCGATGTTTACTTCTATATGCTGACCTTTGGAATATGAATTTACTTGATGTGGTTGGTTAAAACATATACTTTTATGTGAGTTGGAGTAATTTGTTATTTCGACCCAATTAAAGTTTTTTTCTGCTGAATATAATCCGTTTGAAATAAAAAGGTCATTATCTAGTTGTATTTCCTGACGAAGAAAAGTGCCTTCTTTAAGGTTAACAGGGATCTTGATTAGTTTTCTGGTTAAATGCTCAATCTCAAGCTTTTCTCCTGCTAAATTTTCTTTTGTGAGTATTGGGAGTTTAGCATTTTGTGTGATCAACACGAAATGTTCTGTCTACTTTTGCTTCCAATGTTTTTAGTAAATCGACTCCTATAAGGCCATCGAAAAATAAATGGAATTTAAATAACAAAACTTTTAGTGTACCATTTTTGTTAATCTCATTAAACATGTCTAGTAAACATGCTGAATATAGTGCATGTGTATTTATAATTGTTTTTATAATTCTTCGCTCGGTTAGTTTAATATGTTGTTCACTTGGAACAAATTGAGGGTCAATAAAAGAAGTAGTAGACCCTGTGTCGATCAAAAGGGAATAAATTTTTACCAAATGGGAATTAAATTTGAACATATGGTAAAATCGACCCATGTGTGTGCTTGGTTATGTAGCCTGCTTGAATGTTGAAGCTACATACGGAAAATTTCATTATTATGTTGTGCAACTCATCTCTTTTTTTTATTTGATTACTGTTCTTTGTGTTGGATTTTGCAGACTGGTTAGAGAAGTTGGAATTTCTAGTTTGGGTACTACAGTTTCCCCAATTTTTCTGTATCTGTCGGTCACTTTGTTGCTCATTGTCGTACCTTTTTTGTTTAAATGGTCGTTGATTGTCGTTACTGTAATTATTTTTTTTGCCCTCTTGAGACCAATTTCTCTCCCTTTTTTGTTGGTTTCGGGGCCCAAACGATTCCGAATTTCGATCATTATACGTTGTTCTTTCAAAGCTCTGATTTATTCGCCTAGCTTTTCTTTGACTAGTATAAACTTCCTTTTCCGCAATTGCTATTTCATATGCTGTAACGATATCTGTGGGGTCTCTGCCTGGAACTATTGAACCTAAAGGTCCACGAAGTCCCTTCAGGAAAGTGGTTAGGCATTGGTTAAGAAACAATTCTTTCTTTGTTTGTATGATAGTTGGATTGTTATCCTTTTAGTCAATATATATTTTCCTTTTCCATGTTTTTGGGAAGTAGCTAATTCTTATTATAGCGTTGAACAGTTTGCAGATGTATTGTATGGCAATGATAGGAAGTTTCAGGATCATTTTCGGTGTGATTAGGTCATGGCCAGGGGCTTTTTTTGGCTTTATGTGGTTTTTAATAACTGCAGTGATCCTCTCCGATTGGACTTCCGAGTACTCACTATCCGTTAGTGTGCTCGAAGGAGAAGTACAAATGAGTTTGATGTTGGATTTGGCTGGAAAACCATTTTAAGATGTGTGGCAAATATGGATGCCCTCTCTTCGTCACTGCGGGCCCATCCACCAGTTGGAATCCTTATCGGTGAAAATGTCTCTGTAGGAGCGCTTAAGGTTGGGTGGGCTTTCCACAGAGGAAGTTAAGTGCTAGTTGGGGTGAGATTTTCTATGTATTTTCTTTGAGACCAGCTTTCCTCGTGTCTTAACGCCTTGGAGAGGTTGCGATTAGCATACCGTAGGCGAAGTTTTGCTGCTGGTGAGCGATTAAGCTGTCATTCTCTTCTTAGACGTCGTTTTTCAGTTACTAATTGTTCCATCCGCCGGTTCGTAGGCCTGTCAACAGGATTAGTGTATGAGTCCAGGAAGCTGCTAATGACAGTCTGCAGATCGATCATTTTAATCGCGGCCCCAATCTGGGCACGCGTCATGAGCGTACGTAGCTATAGCAGAGGGATCAGATCGTCGCACAGGCTAAGCGCGTTGCGAATCTGCTCGGTTTCGCACGGTATCAGACGAAGCGGCACTTGTGATCGTCGGAGTGGTGCCTATCGACCTACAGGCGAAGGAGGAGCAAATTATATCAGCTACAGAGCGTGGATCTCTGGCCAGCCGCCGCGCGCGTTCTGACGCTAGAGACGCAGGTATCGACCTGTGGCAGGCTAGATGGGATGCGTCGGATAAAGGCAGATGGACACACAGATAAAGAAGTGTACAGAAAGGACACATAGTACTGTAAATTTCTACCTGACCAAGTCCTTCGCGGCCATTGATGTTTCCAAAAGTACCTTCATCGTTTTGGGCACGATAGCTCTCAATGCTGTCCGGTCTGCCCCTGCGAAATAGTGGAAAACGCGCACTACATCTTGTTCGTGTGCAGACGCTTTGACGACGGCAGGAGGGCGCTTGAACTGGGGGCAAACGTGAAAATATGCGCCGAAAACCATGTGGATCTGATGATGGCAAGAAAGAACATGTGGGAGGCGGTGATTAGTTTCGCCGCGTCAACGAACCGCGAGCTGCGCTTTGCCGAGCATGGCAGGGATGGACCTGGAGTGGAGGGGGTAGGAGGTAGCAGCTATCCTGCAAAGCAATTCCCTCGAGAAAGTACCGCAGGATCCCGGCCACCCAAGTTGCCAAAGCAGTGTCTCCCCCATTTTCTTCCTTTTTTCTGTTACCCACCTTTTTCCCTTACATGTATTTATTTCTTTACCCTATCTTTTGTTGTTAACCCTTTAACGTCTTTCGTCTCTGTTATTTTGTTGCTTAATAAATAAATAAATAAATGTAAAAAAAACTCTTATGTAAACATTTATACTTAAATATGTTTATACATAAGCATACCTCTCCTCTGACAGTATTTCTAGCAACGCAGCTATGCGGTCTGAGCCATATTTAACAAATGTATCAGAATTAAGAATCATTGAATAAAGTAAACTCAAACTAGACACAACGTTTATTCTACATGGCGACCGTGACAAAAGTCACATATATACATATATGTGCGGTGATACTTTAAAAGAAACTGCAACAACAGCCGCTGGAGGTGCCGAAAAAAAGTTTAATCTATGCTGGCTACTTCGAAAGACTTGATTTTTTGTGTGGTAGGCAGACCGTCAAATACACCTACGAGGGACATTAAGCAGGCTATTGATAACGTGTGGTAGGCAATCCGCCCACCACACCGACGTTGGAGCATCATCAATTAATGAGTATTAAGAAGAACAAAAACAACAGTAAGTAGAGTGAGAGTACACCACTGCTAATGTAATAAACAAAATAGAGTTATCAAATGTCGATTTAAAACAAACAATTGCACTTTTATTAATAATGTAGTAATAATAAGCGCATATGTGTTATTTAAAGCATATAAATTACACAATAAAGGTGTAACAATGCCAATGGGAATGCCGCCGTGTACAGACGTTTTTTTTAATGCACCCCGCCAAAATTGTGTTAAAAAAAAAAAATCGCGTTTGCAAAATAAATTTGTGTAGCGCTTTCAGCCGCCTCAGAGACCCTTATTTACAATTATATAACTAATAGTTTGTTCTAATAGCAATAAATACTAAGTTGCAACTGGAAAAGCCATGTCCACCAATTTGGTCACAAGCTCTTTCGATACTCGATACTTTTCGTTGGTGTCGCCGACCCCACTGAATGCTACCGTAAGCAATAAAACCGAAAGTGCAAGCCACTTAGCAATCTACAGCAATTTGCGTGAAGATATCATTGTGCTTCTCCATCAATATCGATAACTGGGTAACCGATTGCACCTACCAGCACCGTCGGCTCGTTGAAAGCAACTACTGCAACGTCTGCCGAGTCGTTTTAAAATTCTTGCCGATCAGCAAGACAATCAAGCTGGCGCTGTAGATAAGGTTATATTGGCTAGACCACCCCCTTTATACATCTGTGGAGCCAAAGGCATTCTTTCGAAGCTAATAGAAACAATAGAGTAACATAAATGAAATTAAATATCAAACCCAAACTGAGCACAATTTCCGCAACATCAAAAAGTACCTCCGTGATGCTAACATCAAGTTCTATACCTATAAACTAAAAAGCAGTAAAGGGCTGCAGGTTGTGTTAAAGGGGATTGAGCCATCGGTCCCAACTCAAGAAATAGTAGACGCGTCTGTTGCGGACATCATCAACAGGAACAAACTCGCACAGTCGCTCTTTAAAATCTAGCTTCAAACAAATGCAAAGCGGTCGAAGCCAAATTGAGTGCACCCAATATACAACCATCAGCTCAGTAGAGATACCCATAAGAGATACCAACCACCGCAGTGTAAAAACTGACAGGAATACAATTACACTTCTAACAATTGCAATCTTAGGTTAGTGTGTGTTGGCTGTGGCGCACATCATAAAGACGGCATTTGCACCAAGGACAGAAACAATGTCAAAGTCTATGCAGTAACTATGAAGGGAACCACATGGCCAACTACAGGGGACCTCCTGTCTTCAATGATCTTAAATCAAATCTAAACCGGCGCAAATTGCCAGCTGGACCACAAATCCCCTTCAACGCTTCTTAAACTACACCTGAGGTATTCTTGGCCAAGGCTGTTAGATCATCTAACATGCCTGCTACAAACAGTCCTAGTGTATCCTTTGCTGGTGTGCTCCGAACTGGACAGACAAAGCCCGTGAAAGAGACCCTGTCACTCCATTATCTACAGAATCCGCAACCGAGCGCACCAGAACTTGTTCAGCAAGCTCCAAGTGGTTTAGAGGCCCTATTGATTCGCTGAATCAAAACATGACCGCTTTTATGACGTTTATTCAAAACTGTATGCAGGAACTGATGCGGAATTAAAACCTGTTTATACATAAGCTTATCGAGAAAAAATAATAATAATGCATCTATTCCTAGACTCAAGTGATATCCGAAACACATTTAACATCAAAAAATAATTTTCAAATACCAAAATATACCTACTATGCAAAAAACCATCCCGACGGAAAAGCTCATGGTGGAACTGATATCCTAATCAAAAGCTCATGGTGGAACTGATATCCTATTTAAAAACCGTTTAAAACACTCGTTCCTCAAAAGATTTTAAACACAGCACCTACAAGCAACTGCTATAACCGTTCAAACCAGCTGCGGCAACACTACATTGTTTGCTCTGTACTGCCCACAACGCTTCTCAATCTCTGAAAAGGAATTTACCGATTTCTTTAACACACTCGGGTATCACTTTATTGAAGCAGGGGACTATAACGCCAAACATACGCACTGGGCATCTCGCCTGTAAATATTAAAAAGCCATTGTTAAAGTCCAATCAAAGAAAATACAGAACTGGAAAAACAAAAAAACCAACTCCCTAACAACATACAGCGAAGGTGAGAGAGAAAGAGTGACACCAAAAAAGCAACCGCCATTCTATTCTTGTCTAACTCTTTCGTACCCTTCCTTAAATTCACACATCGCAAACTGTTACAAGGTTGGGTTTTCCTTTTTGTTCTCTTTTTTAGCTTCTTTTTTTTATTATAGCGGACGTTGACGATACTATGCGCAGTACGTTCAAGTGGCCCCTACGACACCAGGACATAGACTGTTACGCGCGAGCCCAAGCAGATAACTGCCCACCTCCCACCCGACCGACCGAGGGGTGCAGCCGTATAACGCACGGCACGAATCGCGTGGACAAATACACAATAGAAAAAACAGACAAACAAATAATACTATAGCTATCTATTAACTAAATGGGATAGGATAGATGTTTTAAGCATATTAATAGAAAACTCTGAGCTGATTACAGGGAATAGAAGGTTGTAATCAGAGCAGAGGACCCTAAAAGGTTCATGCATAGCATAGTTAGAAGAACAACGACTAAGGGATAAAGGTATCAAAGGATGTCTACTCCGTCTACATGGTACCGACAGATTCACCTGAGCTAATAACTCAGGCGAGTCGATATCACCAATTAGGAGCTTGTGCATAAAAATGACACCAAGCATAATTCTACGGTTAGTTAGGGACGGAAGGTTAATCAAGAGAAGTCTACTAGAATACGAAGGCAAATTGACATTGCGATCCCAGCTTAAGCCACGAAGAGCAAATAGCAAAAACTGCTTTTGAACGGATTCAAGTCTAATCTGGTGCGACTCATATTGAGGTGACCAAATGCAAGATCCATACTCTAAAATAGGACGGACAAGCGAAGTAAAAAGAACTTTAGTTGTATAGGGGTCATCAAATTCTTTTGACCATCTTTTAATGAAACCCAGGACACTCATGGCCTTTGCGACCGTGGTGGAAATGTGGGTGTTAAAATTTAACTTATGGTCCATAAGTACGCCCAAATCATTTATATTATTTAAACGTTCTAAAGGGCTATTGTTTAGAAAATAAGTGACCAGTTGGGGAGAGTTACGGAAAAAAGTCATTACCTTACATTTGGTAGTGTTAAGATTTAGTAGATTAAACTGGCACCAGGATTGAAAGTTTTTAAGATCAGCTTGTAGCCGACTAAATGAATCTGTATCTTTATGAGTAAGACAAATCTTGACATCGTCAGCATACATAAGCACACGCGAATGAACAATGACTGATGGAAGATCGTTAATGAATAGTGTGAAGAGCAGAGGGCCAAGATGACTACCTTGAGGTACACCAGAAGTCACAGGAATGGAAGCGGAAAAAGAAGACTTAAAAAGTACCTTCTGTTTTCTATTTGTTAAATATTCACGAACCCAAGAAAGGAAAAAAGGGTGGAAACCCAATGTCGCTCAGCTTAGAAAGTAATAGGGTATGATTAACGGAATCAAAGGCTTTGCTAAAGTCAGTATATATTACATCAGTTTGTTTACCATTTTTAAACCCCTTGATAATTACTGATGTAAATTCTAAAAAGGTTAGTGGTTGTAGATCTACGTTTCACAAACCCATGTTGGGATGGCGAAATAATAGAGCTGCAAAAATGTTGCAATTGAGAAGTTATAATTTTCTCAAAAGCTTTCGGAATAGCGGACAATTTTGAGATACCCCTATAGTTAGAGGCTTCGCATTTTGTTTACTGCTCATTGTATTTTACGTTTATATGTTGTTGTTGCTAAATTATGCTTTATATTATATTAAGTGCGAATCCTCTGGTTGTTGTTTTTGCTGGTTATTATTTTACATTGATTTGGTATTGTTGTTGAGTGACGTTGTATGCGGCTCTGTATCCACATCATATGTTTGTTGTTTTATCTGGCTAATGTGTGCTTGTCTACTTTTTCCCGTGACTTCATGTCGTAGCTTGCATATTACTGGAGATATGAACCCAAGTAGTCGAGTCGGGATCAATCAATCAAGTCATCGAGTCCTGATCAGCAAGCAAAGCAACAAATATATTTTGGCCTTACGAGTAACCTTAAAAATATTTGGCGCCTAGCAATCAACAAGTGCGAGCAAGTCATCGAGTTATAAGGCCTTACGAGTAACCTTATAGACTCTTTAAAACAACAACAATATCTAAAAACAATTACAACAAGTACACAGTCAAGACGAGTATCAACCCGAGTCAGTGTAAAATCGCGTCTAAACGTTCAACCAAAAGTCTGAAGCAGTTATATATGTATGAATTATTGTGTCATGATTTGTATAAACATTTAACCAAAAGAAACGCAGAAACATAGAAATTCCAACATACATTTATATATACATTAATTATTGTGTCGCGTTGTGTCGTCGCCACTTTCTGACTGCTGCGCGCCTATTAAACTCCTGTCCTTGTTCCTCTGCTTTGCCCAAATAGCGCCCCTATTGCGATGCGGGCTTCCATCCTTTTCTAGTATAGTTCATCTGCTCTGGCCCCAAGTCCTTCTCCTTATGGGCTTGTTGTTGGCGCTTGTTTTGTCGATCTTGAAAAAGCATTTGATACGGTTTGGATTAAAGGACTAATTGCAAAATTAATTAGCTTCAAATTCCCCTTACACCTTCTAATGTCAATATACAATATGATCTCATTTCGGAAGTTTGTGGTTCATTTAAATGGCACAACTAGTAGTTCACAGTTTAAAGCAATCAATGGTTTGCAGCAGGGCACCGTAAATGCACCTACGTTGTTTACTATCTTTATACACGATTTACTGGAAAAAAATTGAAAATATTATAGCCTACGCTGATGATATTGTTATCTACAATGCAGACAAAACAATAGCCAAAATTAACAAAAACCTACAAAAAAGCTTCAATACACTAGAAGAATTTACACTAAACTGGCATCTTAAAATAAATATTAGTAAATGCGAAAGTATTCTTTTTCGACCTCCAATTAGCAAATGCAATTATAATGTCAGAAAAAATTGGAAAAGATTCCAAGTTGTCTCTAACATGTCCAACGAACCCATTCCTCTCGCTAATAGGGTGAAATACTTGGGGGTACATTTTGACAAGTTCCTTTACTTTAATGATCACATCAATCTACAACTCTCCAAGGCAATGAGCGCATATCAATTGTACAGAAAGGCATTTAGCTCCAAAATACTCAATAAAAAAGTGAAAGTCTTGCTATATAAAGTTGTCATCAGGCCCATAATAACGTACGGTTGCCCAATATGGTACTTAATTTCACCATCATACATGGAAAGAATTAGAATGTTTGAAAGAAAGGTTCTTAGAGCTTGCACCTCATTATATAGAACTCCAGCTAGTAACTGGATAAGATTTTATTCCAACAATAAACTTTATAACGCTGCAAGTATAATAAGGATTGATAATCAAATTATAAATCTTATTAGAAGGCACATCTGCCGCTGTCTGGAGAGCTCTAACGATCTTATTAAAGCTCCATACTATGAAGATGATCTCTACTTAGAGCAAGCAATTTGTAACGGGTTCTCACCCCCTGAATCATTCCTTTTTCTAGATAAAAGAGGATTTATACAAGACAGTTGCGGCATACCTATCCTTTACCACATTCTAAGAAGAGCAAATAATAAGTCAATACAATCAAAAAGCCTAATTGTTGAAAATAAAAGATTTGATACATCTCTATCGATCAGAGACAAAGAATTCCAGTTAGCATCAAGGAAGCTTTTCTGGTGGCTCATAGAAATTGAGGCTCGGTCTTAAAATTTGTTTTCTTCTCTTCTTTTATCTTAAACTACCCTACTTACGCATATTTTTTCCTTACTTTTTGATGCGATCGATTTTGGTTTCATTACACTAATTTAGCTTTTAAGTATATATACAAAAACAAATTTATTTTTGAAAAGAAAGTCTAAATTACAAACATCTATTTCTGCCGAGAGCTCGATGAGAGACTAGCATAAGTTGAAAAAAAAAAAAAAAATGATATATGTACTGTTATTTATTAAGTCAACCTAACTCAATTAACCAATAAATGAAATTAAAAAAAAAAAAAAAAAAAAAGCATCCCGACGGAAAAGCTCATGGTGGAACTGATATCCTAATCAAAAGCTTATGGTGGAACTGATATCCTATTCAAAAACCGTTTAAAACACTCGTTCCTCAAAAGATTTTAAACACAGCACCTACAAGCAACTGCTATAACCGTCCAAACCAGCTGCGGCAACACTACATTGTTTGCTCTGTACTGCCCACCACGCTTCTCAATCTCTGAAAAGGAATTTACCGATTTCTTTAACACACTCGGGTATCACTTTATTGAAGCAGGGGACTATAACGACAAACATACGCACTGGGCATCTCGCCTGTAAATATTAAAGGCAAGCAGTTGTACAACACAGTAGCCAATTCCAATCTTTAGGGCGAGGTTTGGCACAACAAATTTTAATTTGTGCCCCAGTGAAACCACGACACAATAATTAATGTATATATAAATATATGTTGGAATTTAGTTGTACTCGTTACTCGTAAGGCCTTATAAATTGCGCCTGTAAAATTGCGTCTAAACTTTCAACCAAAAATATGAAGCCACAATAATTCATATATATATAACTGCTTCATGATTTTTTTCTTTGGCCCGTTCCGCATCTTTTATTTTCCTCTTTTTTTAATTGTGGTCCCACCGCATCTACTCCTCCATCTCGCGGTTGTACCTTGCTGCCCAGTTCTGCTGCTGCTCTTCGTCCTCGATTTCTCTGGACTGCCGCTGCACTTCCATTTCGTTGGCAACTGCCCTTGCCAGCATCGCGTTGTTGTCGGGCATAGCCCCATCCCTCCAGCCATACCGTGCCTCCCGCTCTGCCTGCTCGATGACATCATCCACCTCTTGCCACAGCAGCTCGTCGAGTGCCCCCTGCTCTCGGTCTTCTCTGACCGAGTCAGTAGCAGTGTCCTAGCTGCTGTAGCCGCAGTCTTCCGTATTCCACTCGTCCTCAACCTCATCTTCATCCGAGGAGATGACGATAACCGGGTCCAGCCCAACCGGCCTCTCAACACCGGACTCCTCCTCGGACAGGTAGCCATAGCCACCGTGCCGGACTACCATCACAGTGCGCCTATTTGTTTATTTATTGTTGCTCGAATAGATTTCTGTTGTCGGACACCTGTTGTATGCTTTGCATTTTGTTTACTGCTCATTGTATTTTACGTTTATATGTTGTTGTTGCTAAATTATGCTTTATATTATATTAAGTGCGAATCCTCTGGTTGTTGTTTTTGCTGGTTATTATTTTACATTGATTTGGTATTGTTGTTGAGTGACGTTGTATGCGGCTCTGTATCCACATCATATGTTTGTTGTTTTATCTGGCTAATGTGTGCTTGTCTACTTTTTCCCGTGACTTCATGTCGTAGCTTGCATATTACTGGAGATATGAACCCAAGTAGTCGAGTCGGGATCAATCAATCAAGTCATCGAGTCCTGATCAGCAAGCAAAGCAATAAATATATTTTGGCCTTTCGAGTAACCTTAAAAATATTTGGCGCCTAGCAATCAACAAGTGCGAGCAAGTCATCGAGTTATAAGGCCTTACGAGTAACCTTATAGACTCTTTAAAACAACAACAATATCTAAAAACAATTACAACAAGTACACAGTCAATACGAGTATCAACCCGAGTCAGTGTAAAATTGCGTCTAAACGTTCAACCAAAAGTCTGAAGCAGTTATATATGTATGAATTATTGTGTCATGATTTGTATAAACATTTAACCAAAAGAAACGCAGAAACATAGAAATTCCAACATACATTTATGTATACATTAATTATTGTGTCGCGTCGTGTCGTCGCCACTTTCTGACTGCTGCGCGCCTATTAAACTCCTGTCCTTGTTCCTCCGCTTTGCCCAAATAGCGCCCCTGTTGCGATGCGGGCTTCCATCCTTTTCTAGTATAGTTCATCTGCTCTGGCCCCAAGTCCTTCTCCTTATGGGCTTGTTCTCTCGAATTTGTTTGCATGGTTGCTCTTCTATATGGCCGTGAGCAACTATTATGTGAGCAACATATTGATTTTAGTTTATTTGGTCGTTTACTTTATGTGAGCATCATATCGATTTTTGTTAATTTGGATTTAGTTAATTTACATCGTCGTCGAGCCGGGATCAATCAATCAAGTCATCGAGTCATGATCAGCAAGAGAAGCAACAAATATCTTTTGGCCTTACGAGTAACCTTAAGAATATTTGGCGCCAATCAACAAGTGCGAGCAAGTCATCGAGTTATAAGGCCTTACGAGTAACCTTATAGACTCTTTAAAACAACAACAAAATCTAAATACAATTACAACGAGTACACAGTCAATACGAGTATCAACCCGAGTCAGTGTAAAATTGCGTCTAAACTTTCAACCAAAAGTATGAAGCAGTTATATATGTATGAATTATTGTGTCATGATTTGTATAAACATTTAACCAAAAGAATCGCAGAAACAGAAATTCCAACATACATTTATATATACATTAATTATTGTGTCGTGATTTCACTGGGGCACAAATTAAAATTTGTTGTGCCGAACTTCGCCCTAAAGATTGGAATTATCCTGAAGGACGAAAAAGGATCGTTACAACTGGTTGTAACGTTATGTATGTTTGTAAATATGTATGTACGTATAACTCGGAGTATGGATCGACACCCGCCTCTGCTTTAGGGAGCACCTGTCGTATGTAAACGAAAAGGCAGACGCGAGCGTCCGTGCCTTTTCAATAAGTCCAGGAAGCTGCTAATGATAATATGCAGGTCCATCATTTTATACGCGGCCTTAATCTGGGCACGCGCCAAGAGCAAAGGTTAAGCGCGTTGCGAATCTGCTACGGGTTTCGCACGGTATCAGACGAAGCGGAACTTGTGATCATCGGAGTGGTGCCTATCGACCTACAGGGGGAGGAGGCGTAAATTATATCAACTACAGAGTGTGGATCTCTTGCCAGGCGCCGCGCGCGTTTGGACGCTAGAGACCCAAGCATCGACCTGTGGCAGGCTAAATGGGATGCTTCGGATAAAGGCAGATAGACCCACAGATTAATACCAAACATAAAGAAGTAGAGAGAGAGGTAACATGTTACGGTAAATTTCTACCTGACCAAGTCCTTCGCAGCCATGGATGTTGTCCGGTCTGCCCAGTCAAAATCCTGTTTGTGTGCAGACGCTTAGAGAAACCGAAGGATCCCTGCCTTCCAAGTTGCTAAAGCAGTGTCTCCCCCATTTTCTTCCTTTTTTCTGTTACCCACCTGTTTCCCTTATATGTATTTATTTCTTTACCCTATATTTTGTTGTTAGACCTTTAACGTCTTTATCTCTGTTATATTTTGTTGCTTAATAAATAAATAAATGAATGTAAAAAAAACTCTTATGTAAACATTTATACTTAAATATGTTTATACATAAGCATACCTCTGACAGTTCTAGCAACGCAGCTATGCGGTCTGAGCTATATTTAACAAATGTATCAGAATTAAGAATCATTGAATAAAGTAAACTCAAACTGGACAAAACGTTTATTCTACATGGCGACCGTGACAAAAGTCACATATATATATGTTCGGTGATTCTTTAAAAGAATAAAAAAAAAACTTAAGGTAGGCAATCCGCACACCACACCGACGTTGGAGCATCGATTAATAAGTATTAAGAAGAACAAAAACAACAGTAGGTAAAGTGATGGGAAAGAAATCCGGTGTGGCAAACAAATTAAAATCCAGAAAGGCTGAAATTCTGAGGCTAACAACCCAAATACAATTACTTGGAATACCTCGGTAAAATTACCCGCCGAGGTAGAGTTCATAAAAAGACAATTGAGCGAAAGAAAAATAAAGCCACAAACAGCATCTTATACTCTACAATACATACTTGTAGCCACTGCTACGGGACCCCATAATATAAGTCTGTGCAGCCAGTACCGGCAACTTGAACGCCACACGCAAAAATAGACAATTGACGTTTACAATACATGAAAAAACAAACATTTAAAATCAAAACATTCAAAAACAAACAATAGTACAAAAAAAAACTTTTTTAAATTTGAATGTTTGATAATAGATAAAATAAGTTTGATGACACATTTGATGTCCCCAATATGGGGTTAATATATACCAAGACAGTGGACTGCACTGCTAATGTAATAAACAAAATAGAGTCATCAAATGTCAATTTAAAACCAACAATTGCACTTTTATTAATAATTGTAGTAATAATGAGCGCATATGTGTTATTCAAAGCATATAAATTACACAATAAATGTGTAACAATGCCAATGGGAATGCCGCCGTGTACAGACAAGTTTTTTAATGCACTCCGCAAAAATTGAGTTAAAAAAAAAAGAACGCGTTTGCAAAAATTTGTGTTAAAAAAATATTGCATGAATTTAGCGATATCCAGTATAGGAAAGGAATAGGAAAATTTGACATTTACCAGTACAATAAAACACAACATCAGAACTAAACACAAAGACCCAATTTACAATCACCCATACAAATACCCACAAATCTTTGACGAAGAAGTCAATAAACAAATTAATAAAATGATAGGGTTAAGAAATCATTCGGAAATCGAAATCGCCATATTGTTCACCAATATGGATCGTACCTAAAAAAGAGGGCCGCATCCAAGTAAAAAAGATCCGCCTAGTAATCGACTATCGTAGTCTAAATGAGATTACTGTCGATGACAAGTTCCCAATACCAGTAATGGATGAAATATTATACAAACTTGGAAAATGTCAATATTTTACAACCATTGACCTTGCCAAGGGATTCCATCAAATCCAAATGTACCATAAATCAATCGAAAAAACTGCATTTTCAACTAAACATGGCCATTACGAGTACACACGAATGCCATTTGGGCTAAAAATGCACCAGCAACATTCAAAAGATGTATGAACAATTTATTATTTAATCTATAAAGATTGTTTAGTCTACTTTGACGATATTATTGTTTATTCTACCTCATTAGAAGAACATTTGGCATCACTAATAAAGGTCTTTGCTAAATTTCGCAATGCTAATCTAAAACTACAATTAGATAAATGCGAGTTCTTGAAAAAAGCAAACATAATGTTTAGGTCACGTCATAACTACAGAAGGAATCAAACCAAACCCAGACAAAGTCAAAGCTATTCTAAAATTTCCAATCCCGAAAACCCCGAAAGAAATAAAATCATTCTTAGGCTTAACGAGCCACATTATATTTCATCCTTCGAAAAATTAAAATGCCTCCTTATGAACGATCCCATACATGCATATCCCGATTTAAAAAAATCATTTTTGCTAAACTTGATGCTAGCAATATAGCTTTAGGTGCTTTCCTCTCACAAGACTTTTTCCCTTTTTCTTATGGTAGTAGAACACTAAACCAACATGAACTTAATTATTCAGCCATAGAAAAGTAACTACTATCTATCGTATGGGCAACCAAATATTTTAGGCCATCTTCGTTAGACATTTTGAAATCCTAAGTGATCATAAATCCCTTGCCTGGTTGGACAATATCAAAGAACCTAACATGAAATTACAGAGATGGAAAATAAAATTGATCGAATTTGATTACAAAATAAAATACTTACTAGAAAAAGAGAATTATGTGGCAGACGACCTTTCCAGAGTAAAAATAGATGCAACTCTTTTAGGTGAAGAAATAAGTAGTTCTAGAGCTACAGTACATAACGAAAACCTAATGGCCATTTCAGAAAAATCCCTGAATTTCTACAATCGACAAATAGAATTCAATAAATGCAACGAAAATAAAGTCAACGTTACTCACTATTTTCACAAAACGAAGATAAAAATATAATATGTAGAAATGACCAATCAGTTTGCTAAAGAAATTATTAAGGAATATTTATGCTCAAAAAATAACGCACTTTATATTCAAAACGACACAGATTTTCAAATACTTCAAGAAGCTTATCTTGAAATAATTAACCCAGACAGCCAAACAAAAACATTGAGAACCACTTACAAATTAAAAAACATTCCCTGGATTCCAGGTATCACTAAAACTCAAAACTTGTTTATTAAATTATCAAAAATTAATTCAAAACTTTATTAATGAATCCCATATTTGCAATTTATCAAAATCAGAAAACCGAAATACCAAATTATCTTTTGAAACCAGCCCAGATAAATTCAACGCTATAAATAAATACGTGATGTATTTCTATTTAATCGACAATCAACAATTGTTATCTTGTATAGACAACGTATGCGACTTTAATCGAAAGTTAAATGTCGAGATTGGCTTGAATCAAAAAGGGCAATCACAAAAATCCTTAACAATATGGGTAAACCCTTAGAAATCAAAGCAGATAAAGACTCAGCTTTCATTTGCATAGCTCTTCAAAATTGGCTACAATCAGAAAACGTTTATGTAAGTATAACATCCAGCAAAAATGGTGTTTCGTGGAAAGATTCCACAGGACTGTAAACGAAAAGCTAAGAGTTATTTATGAAGAATCTAGTATAGAAGACAAACAAACTAAATTTGTAACCATCCTTTACACATATAACCATAAAACCAAGCACAACAAATTGATAAATTTAATGAAAATAGGAACGATTTTGAAATACATACACAGTATAAACAAGCCCCTTTAGTTAGATCGAAAACGACAACATCCTTTAACAGGTTAAATTAACCAAGTTGACGACAAACATTATATTGAAACAAACCGAGGTAGACAAACAACACACTACATATCACTGGTAAACAAAATATTTTAATGTTTAACTTAGAGCATTTTACAGAATACATAGATGACATAGAGTTAGGAATGCAGTTGACAGGACTAGGAATATTTAATCCAAAACTTTTAAACCATCTAGAAATATTTTACATAAATACATAAAAACTTTTAAACATAAAAACATCTACTTGGTTTAAATCAGCCACTAATGAAATATTAATAATTTCGCATATACCTAGACAAATATCTAAAACATCGCTATTCAAAATTATTTCCTATCCAGATGAAAATAATAACACTTTAACAGAAAATATTAATGAAACTTACTATATTCAAAATAATAAAATTTATGCAAAATCAACCAAAAAACAAGAAATAAATGACTGTATAGTTTGCATTATTACACAAAAAACAGCAGAATGCAAATACACAAAGACGTTCAAAAACAATTCAATTAGTTATGTAGAACCCAATATTATCGTAACTTGGAACTTGCCCAACACAAATTTTGAACAAAATTCTAACCAAAATAAAATATTCATTGAAGGAAATAATATAATAAAAATATCAAAGAAGTTAAATTCGGCTATGCCGAAGTTTATATACCCTTGCAGTCCTTGACAATAATAATTTCACATGTTCAAAATTTGTTTTCTGCAACTCAATTCATTAATATACAAACAAAACAATTTTACTCTTCATACTACATATGTACAATTTGTTCTTCTTCTTCCCTCATTCCCTAAGCAAAGCAACGCACGCATACACATACAGTTTATGTAGCGTTGCGTCTGTGTGTGTATGCATGTGCTCTGTTGATTTGATGATGACGTAGTAGGCAGCAAGCAGAGCTGCCGGCAGCGATTGAACCGATTTATATAGACTGTAACTTGTGTTCTATTTATCCGATCAGGGTCAAATATTGGGATCTGAGATTTTATATCAAATTCTATTATATTGGTAAATTTCATGGGGGATACTCCAATTTTTGCAAAAATTTTTGTTCCAGAGCTATATGATATAGTAGTCCGATCCCAAAGATTTTCATACTTTATCTCACCCGGGTAAAAAAAGCTCCCAAAAAAAATTTCATCCCGATAGCTCTTAAGATGGCTGAGTAAAACGCGTACGCACCGACGGACAGACGGACAGACGGACATGGCTATATCGACTTAGCTTCTCATGCTGATCAAGAATATATATACTTTATGGGGTCGGAAACGTCTCCTTCTGTGCGTTACAAACATCTGACCAATTTTATAATACCCTCTGCAAGGGTATAAAAATATACGACCGTGCTATGCAGTTAAATGAAATATCAATAGTAAATATATTACAAGATTATACCAAAAATATTTATGTAACAAACAATGTAACAAAACTAGAACCAATCTCATATATCCACGCTAAACAAATCATTTCCGAAAAAACTGCATATAACAACAACAGTTTAACACTATATCTTATCTATAAATTTAAGTCAATATCAAAAAAATAATTATTACACAAATTAAGAATGAAACTTTTGTACAATCAAGTGACTCAGCTTTTGACAATACCGTTATACATGAATTGTCCCCACCCCAAGAAATTTCACTTGCAACACATCAAAGCACATCCAACTCTATACCCTGTATTTCCCGCCTGAGCACAGGCTATTTTCTACGTGTTAGAAGAGTAATATATCTGCCACTCCATCCACTCACAACACTCAATTTCCCACTCCAATCATAACTTGACTCCCCCTTTAGTCTAGAAAACAGCGGATGTTTACTGCAACCGTGACTAAACAAAAATCCTATAAACAAATGTCCCCAAATATTTTCCAAGCGTGAGAACGCTTAGTAAGCAAAAATCAATAAGCCAATCATAATCGAGATCCCATGTCAGCAGATCAAAAGCTCCCAATACTAATATCACAAGCTTTTTAAGCGAACTTTAATCATATCTGTATGAATAATTATAAGTTAGTTCTTAAGACGCTTTGTTTTAATAAAGATCGTTTTTGAGTCCACCAATCAAAATTTTATTTAATCAATGATAGAATTGGATTTTTAACTATATATATGTACCGGTTTTTTAAGGCTTTCTTGTCAATCGTGTTATTTTTGACTTGTGCATTTTTTGCTATTTCTTTGTAATAAATGTGACCCCCTTATCTTTAGTGACAATATGATTTGAAAAGCGAGGAGTCAATTTATTTCTTCTATTTTCTTTTCTGAATACTGTCTCTTTAGCTTCTACTTCTGGTGGATCCTTCCTTTCTTCGTTTTTTTGTTTTAATCAGATATTTGTTGAGCAACCTTGGTATATATTTTTCTCTGATAAAGGTCTTAGTCTTGTAAACAATCGTGTTCGTGAGTAAATTTTAATGCTTTTGAAACAAGTGGGTTCGACCCGAGAATAATTCAAAGGGTGTGAAATTAGTTGCAGAGTGTAAGTGTTGTAAGTGATCAATGCTTCAGGGAGGATATCGTCATGTATTTTGGGAGTTTTTTAAAGTTTTCCTCTTTTCCATTATTATCTATCCATATTTTCATTAAATAAATGACTGTATAGTTGTCATTATTACACAAAAACCAGCAGAATGCAAATACACAAAGACGTTCAAAAACAATTCAATTAGTTATGTAGAACCCAATATTATCGTAACTTGAAACTTGACCAACACAAATTTTTAACAAAATTGTAACAAAAATAAAATATTCATTGAAGGAAATAATATAATAAAAATATACGACCGTGCTATGCAGTTAAATGAAATATCAATAGTAAATACATTACAAGATTATACCAAAAATATTTATGTAACAAACAATGTAACAAAACTAGAACCAATCTCACATATCCACGCTAAACAAATCATTTCCGAAAAAACTGCATATAACAAAATATTTAATATCATAACTACCACAACATTTATAATTACACTAATAAGTTTAACACTATATCTTATCTATAAATTTAAGTCAATATCAAAAAAATAATTATTACACAAATTAAGAATGAAACTTTTGTACAATCAAGTGACTCAGCTTTTGACAATACCGTTATACATGAATTGTCCCCACCCCAAGAAATTTCACTTGCAACACATCAAAGCACATCCAACTCTATAACCTGTATTTCCCGCCTGAGCACAGGCTATTTTCTACATGTTGGGGGAGTAATATATCTGCCGCTCAATCCACTCACACCACTCAATTTCCCACTCCAATCATAACTTGACTCCCCCTTTAGTCTAGAAAACAGCGGATGTTTACTGCAACCGAGACTAAACAAAAATCCTATAAACAAATGTCCCCAAATATTTTCCAAGCGTGAGAACGCTTAGTAAGCAAAAATCAATAAGCCAATCATAATCCAGATCCCATGTCAGCAGATCAAAAGCTCCCAATACTAATATCACAAGCTTCTTAAGCGAACTTTAATCATATCTGTATGAATAATTATAAGTTAGTTCTTAAGACGCTTTGTTTTAATAAAGATCGTTTTTGAGTCCACCAATCAAAATTTTATTTAATCAATAATAGAATTGGATTTTTAACTATATATATGTACCGGTTTTTTTAAGGCTTTCTTGTCAATCGTGTTATTTTTGACTTATACATTTTTTGCATTTTCTTTGTAATAAATGTGACCCCCTTATCTTTAGTGACAATATGATTTGAAAAGCGAGGAGTCAATTTATTTCTTCTATTTTCTTTTCTGAATACTGTCTCGTTAGTTTCCACTTCTGGTGGATCCTTCCTTTCTTTATTTAGTTTTAAAGTTCGTTTTTTTGTTTTAATCAGATATTTGTTGAGCAACCTTGGTATATATTTTTCTCTGATAAAGGTATTGTAAATAATCGTGTTCGTGAGTAAATTTTAATGCTTTTTGAAACAAGTGGGTTCGACCCGAGAATAATTCAAAAGGGTGTGAAATTAGTTGCAGAGTGTAAGTGTTGTAAGTGATCAATGCTTCAGCGAGGATATCGTCTTGTATTTTGTGAGTTTTTTTCAGTTTTCCTCTTTTCCATTATTATTCTGTGAATTTCTGTTAAAGACGAATGCAATTGTTCAACAGGGGCGTTACTTGAAGACTGTTGAAAAGATGTTACATATCTGGTTATATTGTATTTAGTGCAAAAATCAATGAAAAGATTTCCTGCGTACTCTGCACCTTGGTCACACACAATCTTTTTAGGTATGCCATGAGTCCACATAAAATGT
Source organism: Drosophila tropicalis (assembly GCF_018151085.1). NCBI lineage: Eukaryota > Metazoa > Arthropoda > Insecta > Diptera > Drosophilidae > Drosophila > Drosophila tropicalis. The sequence goes on along the minus strand of NW_027173174.1, from coordinate 13,560 downwards.
CTGATTGATTTTACTATATTTAGGCTATCTCTTGCTGGTATAGTGTACCCAGCAGCAAATTTTGAAAACTTGTCTATTATTGTTAAAACATTTTCATGGTTAATGGTGTACAAATCTATATGAATTATGTCTAATGGGAGTTTTTGAACCTCTGTTTCCCTGATAGGGAACTTTTTGCGGATGTCTATCGTATTTCAGGGTTCGGCATAAGTCACAATTGTTTATTGTTTTTGTATTTTTTTGCTTCTTATGTGGAAAATATATTGTTCTTTTTAAATGGGCTAGAATTTTATCAATTACCCTGTTATTATTATAATAGTGATAGTCTCTAATTTCTTTTTCTTGTTCATCCTGTGTGGTACGGTCTTCCAAAAACTCTGTTCATCTAACAAGTTTATAGAGTGTACTGTTTGAGAAAAACTGTGAATTGTGTCAGTGGTAAAAATTGAACAAGTTTTATTTGGTTTTAAAATAGTTTTCAAAATTCTGTCGCCTCGACTGATTCTTGGTCATTTAAGTTGATATCAATTGTTTTTCTGCTCAAGGCGTCAGAAATCATGTTACTAACAGTGTGAGCCTCCATCTCACCAATTTCGAATTTGGTTAGTTGAAACTCATAAGCCATGTCAGGGGCTTATGGTCAGTGACAATTTTAAATTATTGAAAAAAAATATACGGTCTAAAATACTTAATTGCCCAAATTATGGCAAGCATCTCTTTTTCGACGGTAGAGTAGTTCTCCTCGGTGTCCGTTAGTGTTCTGCTAGCAAATGAAACTGGCTTGTCCGATCCCAAGTTTCCTTGAGATAAAACAGCCCCTAAAGCGACATTACTTGCATCTGTAGTAAGTATTAACGGTTTATCAAAATCAGGGTATATTAGAATCGGGTCATTACATAACAAGGTTTTACAATATTCGAAAGTTTTTATAAAGTCCTAGTCAACAGTAACCTTTGATTTTCCCTTCAGTTGTTTAGTTAGTGGTTTTGTTATTTTAGCAAAATCTTTAATAAACTTTCTATAATAACCCATGACACCTAAGAATGATTTAATTTGTTTCAGTGTATGTTCCTGTAAGGATGGCGAGAAAACAATGATGTCATCCATATATGCAAGGTAACAGGTTCCAAATAAGTCACCAAATAAAGAATATATTACCCTTTGAAAAGTTGCAGGTGCATTAGTCAGGCCAAAGGGCATTCTGATAAACTCGTATTGTCCTTTCTGGTGACCCTTCTGCATCACTATCTGGTGGTAACCACTGGCTAAATCCAGTATTGAAAAATATTTCGATTTCCCAATTCTATCCAAGACATCGTTTATTATTGGCATAGGGTACTTGTCTTTTATGGTTTTTTCATTTAGCTTTCTAAAGTCTACAACTAGACGCCACTTTCTTGTTCTTGAGGCATCGGCTTTTTTAGCACAAGCCAAACCGGTGCACTCCAAGGAGAGTGACTATGTCTTATTATTTTGTTATCGAGTAAGAGCTATCGGTCTGAAATTTTTGAAAACCATAATGATCGGACCATATTATAGCTATATCATATAGCTCTATAAGAACTAGAAGAAACATTTTTATAAAAACGAGCATGCTATGCAATTTACATATGTGATAATATGAGAGTAAAATTGTTTTGTTTGTATATTGATGAATTGAGTTGCAGAAAACAAATTTTGAACATGTAAAATTAGTATTACCAAGGACTGCAAGGGTGTACTTCGGAATAGCCGATGTTAGCTTCTTTGATTTTTTAATTGTTCCTTTACCTCAATTCTTTCATGGAACCCATACCTACAGGGTCTTGTATAAATAGGGATATCATCTTTAGTCAAAATATGTTTGACTACGTTTGTAAATGATAGTTGCTTACTGTCATCATAAAAGATGTCAGAAAATTCAACACAAATGTTTTTTAATAATTGGAGTTCTTCTAAATTGATATGAGCAGGTTTAACTATTTTGTTAAAATTAAATGAGCTTAAATCTGTTTTATTATTATTTTGGAAAGCGATGTTTACTTCTATATGCTGACCTTTGGAATATGGTAAGAAAACATATACTTTTATGTGAGTCGGAGTAATTTGTTATTTCGACCCAATTAAATTTTTTTTCTGCTGAATATAATCCGTTTGAAATAAAAAGGTGATTATCTAGTTGTATTTCCTGACAAAGAAAAGTGCCTTCTTTAAGGTTAACAGGGATCTTGATTAGTTTTCTGGTTGAATACTCAATCTGTAGCTTTTCTCCTGCTAAATAATGGAATTAAATTTGAACATATGGTAAAATCGAGCCATGTGGGTGCTTGGTTATGTAGTCTGCTTGAATGTTGAGGCTACATACTGAATATTTAGTTCATCATTAATGTTGTGCAACTCATCTCTTTTTTTTATTTGATTACTGTTGTGTGTGTTGGATTTTGCAGACTGGTTTGAGAAGTTGGAATTACTAGTTTGGAATTTCATATTCTGTAACGATATCTTTGGTGTCTCTGCCTGGAACTATTGAACCCAAAGGTCCAGGAAGTTTCTTCAGTAAAGTGGTTAGGCATTGGTTAAGAAACAATTCTTTCTTTGTTTGTATGATAGTTGGATTGGTATCCTTTTTGTCAATGACGTTTAGTAGAGCTCTTTGAATATTTGTGATTTTTTCGTATAATATCTCTACCGGATGGCTTTGCATTGTTAATATTCCAAGTTCGGCTATTAGATTATACTAGGTTCTTGTATCGACAAAGTGTTTAATTATGGTATCTATAATTTCATTCCAATTAAGACACACATTTGATTGATATAAGACTTCATGAGCTTTACCCTGAATTTTGTTCCTGATTGCTCTCAAAATCATGATCCCTGCAGGTTTCTGACATGCTCCTTTAATAAGCATTAAAAACTCCTCAACATTGGTAATGAATTATTTTAGTCCCTCTTTATTTCCCTCATATACAGGCATAAACTGAATCAATTGTAATAAATTGGATATCTTACACCTACCCAATGGCTCCTTTGTTTGGGGTTAAGTTGGGCTGAGGAATCTCCTGATCTAAAGGCATTGATAATTCAAAACTCATTGGTAATTCGAAAACTTTTTTTTTTGAATTTGTTTTTGTTACTATCTAGTATCTTAAATCTTACTTTTTATATTAATCGTAGCTTAATATTTCTTTCTTACTTATGTTTTATTGTAATTAGTGTTATATGTAAGCAAGGTGTTCTTTCATTTTTTTTTTTGTGTTTTTTTTTTTTTTATTAGCTCTGTCCAATACACACAAACTTGAGGGCACATATAACCGTCTATCGAAATATGAACACGAAACAAATTTGTACAACAACTTTATGTGTCGTTTAACTATTTGTTCTTTTTTTTTTTTTTTTTGAGTATGAAAACCAGAGGCTGGTTTTCCCCCTTTTACTTTGGAGGCTCCCTTGAGAATCACAAAGTTGGGGAAAGTTATACTATTTGTATAGTAGTGTTTTTTGTTTATAGTTTTACATATTTTATTTGAATCAAATTTGTTGTTGTTTTTTTTTATATCTATATATATACTTGTACATCACCCCTTTAATTGTCGGCTAGTATTGTTGGGACTTTGCTCGCTCCAGTTGACAAACTTGAAGCATTTGAATTTCACAGCTTGATGTTATATTTGCACATACTTTGACTTCTGTCTACTTTTCTTTTAGATTTTAATTTTGAAGATCGATGTTGAATTTTATGTGAAATTTAAATGACTCGCTGCACAAAAGGTTACGAAATTACAAAACGCACTTAAAAATTTACGACGCGGTCCGAACAAAAAGATGATGAAATAGAGACGCTTGTCGCAAAGCAACTTTTAGTTTTTATTATAAACATTAATTATTGTGTTGTGATTTCACTGGGGCACAAATTAAAATTTGTGTAAAATTATTCAGAATAATTCCAATCTGGCACAACAAATTTTAACCCCAGTGAAATCACAACACAATAATTAATGTTTAGTGAAATGGGGCCCAGTGAAATGGGGCACAAATTAAAATTAGTTGTAACAAACCTCGCCCTAAAGATTGGAATTATCCTGAAGGACGAAAAAGGATCGTTACACGGAAATTCGTCGTTTGTTCTCAAATGGACGAAATCAACCCATGGCGAGCAACGGCGAAACTGTAAAAGCCCTCAGAGAAGGTTTATCAAGATTGGTACAAAATAGTGATAACGGATAATGGAGTCAATTCACGCGGTCAAACGGCCACCATTCGCCTCAGGAAAACCCAACCGAAAGAGTAAATAGAACTGTCAAAACAATGATTACCCAATATGCAGGAGACAACCAACGGACTTGGGACGAGTGCTGGCCGGAAAAGAGCCATATATGACAGCGTCACAAATGGCACAGGAAAGGAGCAGACAACAACAGAGGAAAAAGCTAACCAGATGAAAGAACGTTTCGAACTCACCAGAAGGCACATGGAGACTGCGGAACACAAGATCAGGCACGTCATTATAATCTGAGACGTCGCGAATGGAGACCGGCGAGTGGGAAAGAACATACCCTGTCAAAGAAAGTCAATAACAAATTGCCAGGTTCAAGGGTTCATATCTACGGAAACACATAAGTCACTGGAAAAAGTAGACAAGCCATTAGCCAGATAAAACAACAAACAGATGATGTGGATACAGAGCCGCATACAACGTCACTCAACAACAATACCAAATCAATCTAAAAAAATAACCAGCAAAAACAACAACCAGAGGATTCGCATTTAAAATAATATAAAGAATCATTAGCAACAACAACATTTCAACGTACAATGAGCAGTAACCAAATTGCAAAGCATACAACAAGTGTCCAACAACAGAAATATATTTGAGCAACAATAAATAAACAAAAAAAAAAAAAAAACACAATACTCGGTGAACAAAATCTGGGATGACGCAAAGAGAAATATGGAAAAGTAACGGGACCAAGCCGATACCAACACAAATGAATGGCTAGGCACACTGTGCTGGTAGTAGTGAGAGAGACTCCAATAAAATAATCTCTTCATGAGTCAAATGGGCAATGCATATAAAACACGAGGAACCAGGATAACAGTACCGGTACATGGGCACGAGGGGCTACAGCAGCGAGAACAGTGCCACTGACTCGTTCAGGGACAGAGCCGATGAGCAGGACGGTCGTCATCTCTTGACGAAGATGAGGCTGAGGACGAGTGGACGGAGCGAGGTGGATGATGTCATCGAGCAGGCAGAGCGGGAGGAACGGTATGGCCAGAGGGATGGGGCTATGCCCGACTTCAACGCGAGGCTGGCAAGGGCAGTTGCCAATGATATGGAAGTTCAGAGGCAGGCCAGAGAAATCAAGCACGAAGAGCAGCAGCAGAACTGGGCAGCAAGGTACCACCGCAAGATGGAGGAGCAGATGCGGTGTGACCACAATTTAAAAAAAAATATCGAAAAAGGGGGAAATAAAAGATGCGGAACGGCCCAAAAAAAAAAAATACAGAGGAAAAGATGGCCTAATCCGCCAAAAAAAATATAGAAAAGAAACTCAGTAATCGGCAACATAAATAAAAAGATGCCAAAAGGCCAACAAAAAGATGCGACATGAGTATAAACTATAACTAAAAAAAAAAAAAAAAAAACAGCAATAGAAAAAGATACCATAACAAACAAAAAAAAAAAGGAGGGCAATTCGCTCCAGAAGAAGAGGGGAAGTGTAAGGAACATATATTTGACATCAATGTCCCACACAACAACATGTAAAACAAATGCAATGTAAAACCAAGGATGCATGATGCCCGGCAACATGTTGCCAAAGATCATGTTTCGCAACATGTTGTTGCGTTTAAACCACCCAACATTTTGTTAGGACGCAACATGTTCGATCGGACCACATACGACCAACAGCAATTTCGTCACAGCGGGAAGATGCGTGGGAGGCAGAAAGCACAAAAACCAACGGATGCAGAGCATACGCACAAGAGAGCCTCGATGCTCCAATCACAAGATGTCATGGAACGATTAAGAGAAGGTATGCATGCAGAGCTGAGATTGCAGCAATACAGGCGAAGCACAACGACACTATGCGTGTGCTAATTGAGAGCAGGTACCGGTGAATGGAGCGCACTCTATGAGGCTGAACAAGTAGAGAGACAAAGAAGAGCCAAAGTGAGGGCGAAGCATGTTTGTCCCACACAACAACATGTAAAACAAATGCAATGTAAAACCAAGGATGCATGATGCCCGGCAACATGTTGCCAAAGATCATGTTTCGCAACATGTTGCTGCAATTAAACCACCCAACATTTTGTTAGGACGCAATATGTTCGATCGGACCACATACGACCAACAGCAATTTCGTCACAGCGGGAAGATGCGTGGGAGGCAGAAAGCACAAAAACCAACGGATGCAGAGCATACGCACAAAAGAGCGGGCCTCGATGCTCCAATCACAAGAGGGCATGGACCGATTAAGAAAGGGTATGCATGGAGAGCTGAGAATGCAGCAATACAGTCTCAGCACACCGACACTATGCGTGTGCTAATTGAGAGCAGGTACCGGTAGATGGAGCGCACTCTATGAGGCTGAACAAGTAGAGAGACAAAGAAGAGCCAAAGTGAGGGCGAAGCATGTTCAACGGGGAATAGTGGGGGGGGGGATGTTTATATATCAATCAGAGCCAATATCGTCGATCAAGTTCGAAGGGCAAAGGGGGGTATGTGCAAGCCGAAGAAAGGGGGAATGGGGTATTAGGGAAGCCCTGTCTACGAGGCGAATAACATATGAATGACGTAGACAAATGATTTGAGTTAATATCGAAGTAAATTAACTAAATCCAAATTAACAAAAATCCATATGGATTTCAAAGTAAACGGCCAAATAAATAAAATCAATATGTTGCTCACATAAAGTAAACGGCCATATAGAAGAGCAATCATGTAACAAATTCGAGAGAACAAGCCCATAAGGAGAAGGACATGTGAGAAAACAGCGTCGCCTAGCAACGAGAGAAGACATGCGACCAGAACAGAACAACTAAACTAGAAAAGGATGGAAGCGCGGATAACAACAGAGGCGGTATTTGGAGGAGCCCCCCCCCCCCACTATCTTCCGTTGAACATGCTTCGCCATCACTTTGGGTCTTCTTTGTCTCTCCATACTTGTTCAGCCTCATAGAGTGCGCTCCATCCACCGGTACCTGCTCTCAATTAGCACACGCATAGTGTCGGTGTGCTGCGCCTGTATTGCTGCATTCTCAGCTCTGCATGCATACCTTCTCTTAATCGTTCCATGACATCTTGTGATTGGAGCATCGAGGCCCGCTCTCGTCGAGTCGGGATCAATCAATCAAGTCATCCGAGTCCTGATCAGCAAACGAAGCAACAAATATCTTTTGGCCTTACGAGTAACCTTAAGAATATTTGGCGCCTAGCAATCAACAAGTGCGAGCAGAGTTATAAGGCCTTACGAGTAACCTTATAGACTCTTTAAAACAACAACAAAATATAAATACAATTCCAACAAGTACACAGTCAATACGAGTATCAACCCGAATCAGGGTGAAATCGCGTCTAAACGTTCAACCATAAGTCTGAAGCAGTGTATATATGATATATGTGTCATGATTTATATAAACATTTAACCAAAAGAAACCCAGAAACACAGAAATAAACTCCAACATACATTTATATACACATTAATTATTGTGTCGTGATTTCACTGGTGTACAAATTAAAATTTGTTGTGCCGAAACTCGCCCTAAAAGATTGGAATTATCCTGAAGGACGAAAAAGGATCGTTACAACTTGTGTCTTATGGTTTCTTTTTCTATTGGTGTTTTTTTTTTTTTTTTTTTAGTTACAGTTTAGACTCAGGTCGCATCCTTTTGTTGGCCTTTTGGCATCCATTTTCATGTTGTCGATTACTGAGTATCTTTTCTATTTTTTTTGCGGATTAGGGTATCTTTTCCTCTGTATTTTTCCCTTTGGCCCGTTCCGCATCTTTTATTTCCCCCTTTGTTGATTGAATATCGTTGTTTACGATATTGTGATTAGTCGACATTCTATGTTGAGTGTTGTTTGCAACATTATTGCTTGGCTCTGTTATCGTTGTTGGGTACATGTTGATTGGTTTTTGGTACATTGTTGCTTGGATATATTTCGTGTTGCTGGACACCTGTTGCCTGCTGTTCTGTATTTAAATTCTCTGTTTGTTGTTAGTTCTTTCATCTAATTAGCTTTTTCCTCTGTTGTTGTCTGATCATTTCCTGTTGCCTCGCGCATTGGTATGATTTCTGTCCATTTCGAGAAACGGTTTATAATCACCAGCAGCATCGAATTTCCGTGTTTTGATCTGGGCAATGGTCCAACGAAGTCCGCGCATACTGTTGCCCATGGTTCCCAGAAACATAGAAAAAAATATCAACATACATTTATATATACATTAATTATTGTGTCGTGATTTCACTGGGGCACAAATTAAAATTTGTTGTGCCGAAACTCGCCCTAAAAGATTGGAATTATCCTGAAGGACGAAGAAGGATCGTTACAACTTGTGTCTTATGGTTTCTTTTTTCTATTGGTGTTTTTTTTTTTTTTTTTTTTTTTAGTTGCAGTTTAGACTCAGGTCCCATCCTTTTGTTGGCCTTTTGGCATCTTTTTTTCATGTTGGCGATTACTGAGTATCTTTTCTATTTTTTTTGCGGATTAGGGCATTTTTTTCTTTGTATTTTTGCCTTTGGCCCGTTCCGCATCTTTTATTTCCCCCTTTGTTGATTGAATATCGTTGTTTACGATATTGTGATTAGTCGACATTCTATGTTGAGTGTTGTTTGCAACATTATTGCTTGGCTCTGTTATCGTTGTTGGGTACATGTTGACTGGTTTTTGGTACATTGTTGCTTGGATATATTTCGTGTTGCTGGACACCTGTTGCCTGCTGTTCTGTATTTAAATCCTATGTTTGTTGTTCGTTCTTTCATCTAATTAGCTTTTTCCTCTGTTGTTGTCTGATCATTTCCTGTTGCCTCGCGCATGGGTATGATTTCTGTCCATTTCGAGAAACGGTCTATAATCACCAGCAGCATCGAATTTCCGTGTTTTGATCAGGGCAATGGTCCAACGAAATCCGCGCATACTGTTGCCCATGGTTCCTCCGGTACTTGCGTTAGTAATTTCCCTGCTGCTTGTTGTTAATTGGGTTTGAATTGTAGACATGTCTTGCATTTCCCGACGAAGATCGTGATGTCTCTTTGCATTCCCGGCCAGTAGTATCTTGCGGCGGTCCTAGCAAATGTTCGCCGACTGCCCGTATGCCCGGCCGTCGCTGACGTGTGGTTTTCTTCCATTATTTGTTGTCGCAGGCTCTTTGGCACACACATTTTCCAGGCCACCACTTCCTCTTGTCCAGCTCTGTGTGGTATGTTTCTGTATAGTTGGTTAGTCCTGCGTTAGTCCTGCTTGCTGTGTTTTGTGCCATTTTTCTGGGTTCAATTTATTTGTTTTTTATAAATAATTTTCTAAATATTTTTCTCTCCAGTTTTGTGCAGTGCTCCTTCACTTCCCCATCTTGGGTGGTACGAATGGGAAATCGTCAGAGTAGCCATGTTTATTTTATGGAACGCCTCGGCCTCCTTGCTCTCACCATTCTCGCCTGACTGTGCTGCGCTTGTTTCTGGTTTTTGCTTGGACATTTTTGTGAACTTGTCTTCTAATCGGCTTATTTCTTCTTTCCATTCTGGATCAGACTCGTTGTTGTTTACCCATTCGACTAGTTGTTCTCTCATCTCTTGTACTGTGCCGATTATGCTGACTCCGATTCTTTGGCCTGACTGTAGCAGATCCTCTGTCTTCATGTGATAGATCCAATTGCTACGCATTTTTAATTTATTATACACTTTTTTAAGCACTTTTTATTTATATTTCGTTTTAATTTTTACTAGTATAGCACGTTGGGCGCCAGTTGAAACGATCCTTTTTCGTCCTTCAGGATAATTCCAATCTTTAGGGCGAGGTTTGGCACAACAAATTTTAATTTGTGCCCCAGTGAAACCACGACACCATAATTAATGTATATATAAATGTGTGTTGGAATTTATTTCTATGTTTCTAGGTTTCTTTTTGTTAAATGTTTATACAAATCATGACACAATAATTCATATATATATAACTGCTTTTGGTTGAACGTTTAGACGCGATTTTACACTGACTCGGGTTGATACTCGTATTGACTGTGTACATGTTGTAATTGTATTTAGATTTTGTTGTTGTTTTAAAGCGTCTCTAAGGTTACTCGTAAGGCCTTATAACTCGATGACTTGCTTGCACTTGTTGATTGCTAGGAGCCAAATATTCTTAAGGTTACTCGTAAGGCCAAAGAATATTTGTTGCTTCGCTTGCTGATCAGGACTCGATGACTTGATTGATTGATGCCGACTCGACGACTATGTAAATTAACTACATCCAAATGTAGTAAAAAATGTAAATGTAAATGTATAAATAAAAAGTGCTTAAAAAGTGTATAATAAATTAAAAATGGGTAGCAATTGGATCTATCACATGAAGACAGAGGATCTGCTACAGTCAGGCCAAAGAATCGGAGTCAGCATAATCGGCACAGTACAAGAGATGAGAGAACAACTAGTCGAATGGGTAAACAACAACGAGTCTGATCCAGAATGGAAAGAAGAAATAAGCCGATTAGAAGACAAGTTCACAAAAATGTCCAAGCAAAAACCAGAAACAAGCGCAGCACAGTCAGGCGAGAATGGTGAGAGCAAGGATGCCGAGGCGTTCCATAAAATAAACATGGCTACTCTGACGATTTCCCATTCGTACCACCCAAGATGGGGAAGTGAAGGAGCACTGCACAAAACTGGAGAGAAAAATATTTAGAAAATTATTTATAAAAAACAAATAAATTGAACCCAGAAAATGGCACAAAACACAGCAAGCAGGACTAACGCAGGACTAACCAACTATACAGAAACATACCACACAGAGCTGGACAAGAGGAAGTGGTGGCCTGGAAAATGTGTGTGCCAAAGAGCCTGCGACAACAAATAAATGAAGAAAACCACACGTCAGCGACGGCCGGGCATACGGGCAGTCGGCGAACATTTGCTAGGACCGCCGCAATATACTACTGGCCGGGAATGCAAAGAGACATCAGGATCTTCGTCGGGAAATGCAAGACATGTCTACAATTCAAACCCAATTTACAACAAGCAGCAGGGAAATTACTAACGCAAGTACCGGAGGAACCATGGGCAACAGTATGCGCGGATTTCGTTGGACCATTGCCCAGATCAAAACACGGAAATTCGATGCTGCTGGTGATTATAGACCGTTTCTCGAAATGGACAGAAATCATACCCATGCGCGAGGCAACAGGAAATGATCAGACAACAACAGAGGAAAAAGGTAATTAGATGAAAGAACTAACAACAAACAGAGGATTTAAATACAGAACAGCAGGCAACAGGTGTCCAGCAACACGAAATATATCCAAGCAACAATGTACCAAAAACCAGTCAACATGTACCCAACAACGATAACAGAGCCAAGCAATAATGTTGCAAACAACACTCAACATAGAATGTCGACTCAATCACAATATCGTAAACAACGATATTCAATCAACAAAGGGGGAAATAAAAGATGCGGAACGGGCCAAAGGGAAAAATGCCCAATCCGCAAAAAATAAGAAAAGATACTCAGTAATCGCCAACATGAAAAAAGATGCCAAAAGGCCAACAAATGGATGGGACCTGAGTCTAAACTGCAACTAAAAAAAAAAAAAAAAAAAAAAAACCCAATAGAAAAAAGAAACCATAAGACACAAGTTGTAACGATCCTTCAGGATAATTCCAATCTTTTAGGGCGAGTTTCGGCACAACAAATTTTAATTTGTGCCCCAGTGAAATCACGACACAATAATTAATGTATATATAAATGTATGTTGATATTTTTTTCTATGTTTCTGGGAACCATGGGCAACAGTATGCGGGGACTTCGTTGGACCATTGCCCAGATCAAAACACGGAAATTCGATGCTGCTGGTGATTATAGACCGTTTCTCGAAATGGACAGAAATCATACCCATGCGCGAGGCAACAGGAAAGGAGCAGACAACAACAGAGGAAAAAGCTAATTAGATGAAAGAACTAACAACAAACAGAGGATTTAAATACAGAACAGCAGGCAACAGGTGTCCAGCAACACGAAATATATCCAAGCAACAATGTACCAAAAACCAATCAACATGTACCCAACAACGATTACAGAGCCAAGCAATAATGTTGCAAACAACACTCAACATAGAATGTCGACTAATCACAATATCGTAAACAACGATATTCAATCAACAAAGGGGGAAATAAAAGATGCGGAACGGGCCAAAGGGAAAAATACAGAGGAAAAGATACCCTAATCCGCAAAAAAAGAAAAAGATACTCAGTAATCGCCAACATGAAAAAGGATGCCAAAAGGCCAACAAAAGGATGCGACCTGAGTCTAAACTGCAACTAAAAAAAAAAAAAAAAACACCAATAGAAAAAGAAACCATAAGACACAAGTTGTAACGATCCTTTTTCGTCCTTCAGGATAATTCCAATCTTTTTAGGGCGGGTTTCGGCACAACAAATTTTAATTTGTACACCAGTAAAATCACGACACAATAATTAATGTGTATATAAATGTATGTTGGAGTTTATTTCTGTGTTTCTGGGTTTCTTTTGGTTAAATGTTTATATAAATCATGACACATATATCATATATATACTGCTTCAGACTTATGGTTGGACGTTTAGACGCGATTTCACCCTGATTCGGGTTGATACTCGTATTGACTGTGTACTTGTTGGAATTGTATTTATATTTTGTTGTTGTTTTAAAGAGTCTATAAGGTTACTCGTAAGGCCTTATAACTCTGCTCGCACTTGTTGATTGCTAGGCGCCAAATATTCTTAAGGTTACTCGTAAGGCCAAAAGATATTTGTTGCTTCGTTTGCTGATCAGGACTCGATGACTTGATTGATTGATCCCGACTCGACGAGAGCGGGCCTCGATGCTCCAATCACAAGATGTCATGGAACGATTAAGAGAAGGTATGCATGCAGAGCTGAGAATGCAGCAATACAGGCGCAGCACACCGACACTATGCGTGTGCTAATTGAGAGCAGGTACCGGTGGATGGAGCGCACTCTATGAGGCTGAACAAGTAGAGAGACAAAGAAGACCCAAAGTGATGGCGAAGCATGTTCAACGGAAGATAGTGGGGGAGGGGCTCCTCCAAATACCGCCTCTGTTGTTATCCGCGCTTCCATCCTTTTCTAGTTTAGTTGTTCTGTTCTGGTCGCATGTCTTCTCTCGTTGCTAGGCGACGCTGTTTTCTCACATGTCCTTCTCCTTATGGGCTTGTTCTCTCGAATTTGTTACATGATTGCTCTTCTATATGGCCGTTTACTTTATGTGAGCAACATATTGATTTTATTTATTTGGCCGTTTACTTTGAAATCCATATGGATTTTTGTTAATTTTGGATTTAGTTAATTTACTTCGATATTAACTCAAATCAT
>NW_027173173.1:0-10921 GCF_018151085.1 Drosophila tropicalis | reverse complement strand
GAATTTTGAAAAACCGGAACGCTGAAGCGAAATCCTGGGGACAGGAAGAAAGAAGGAGAAGCGCTTAAGCATGGCCAATCGATTCAAAAACTGCAGAAGATAATAGATTTGAGGTTTTGTTCAGTGGAAAGGAGTAGATATTAGCACACTCGAACAGTACGAAGACGGCTTCCAGGATGCAGGACTTAGTGCGCGCAGCACCAGCAAAAAAACCGGTTTGACCGCTGGGAAATGCGCAAAAATAAGGCTACAATGGGTTAAAAAAAGCACGAATCTTGGACCCCAGAAGATTGGAGAAACGTGATATTTTCAGATGAGTCTAAAATAAACCTTTTTGGTTCCGATGGTATGGCCTACGTAAGACGTTGTAAAGTCGGGAAAAGATTTAAAAAATGAGTGCCTACGACGGACGGTCAGGCATGGTGGATCCCGGAATGGTCTGGGGGATGCGCTTTTCCTACTTTGGAATTGGAGATCTGGCACTAATTGATGGAACAGTAAACGCCCAAAAGTACAACAAATTTTGGACGAGCACCTTTACCATCAATTGAGGAGCATCTTTCATATACCGATGATATTATTTTTCAGGAAGACTCTGCTCCTTGCCATCGTGCAAAATCGGTAAAGTCAAATTTTTTCAATTCCTTTATTTATTGTATAAATGATACCAAAACTTTTAAATTTCTAATATTTATACCCTTGCAAAAAGGGTATATTAATTTTGGACAGAAGTGTGCAACGCATAGAACGAAGCATCTTCGACCATACAAAGTATATATATTCTTGATCAGCACGACGAGACGAGTTCAACTAGCCATGTCCGTCCGTCCGTCCGTCTGGATCAACGCAAACTCCTCCTAGACAGTAAGAGCTGAAATTTTGCACGTAGGCTTGTATATACTGCAGGGGTTGTATATCGCGGATTCAGCCGGATCGGACCATCGGACTATCATATAGCTCCCATAACAAACCCCAATGTCACGAACAGTGACTTTTCTCAATAACTTCGTTACTTTCTATGCTATTATCGTGACTTAATATTAGAGAGTTTATTACGCTTATAAACGACTGTGGCAAATTAGATCAAGATCGTGTGACTATATCATATAGCTCCCATAGGAACGATCGGTCGAAAACAGTGACTTTTGTAAATAACTTCGTAACTTTTATCGCGATTGCTTTCAAATTAAACATTTGTTAGTTCAATATATCTGTTAATGACTGTGCCAAATTTGATCAGGATCGGGTGACTATATCATATAGCTCCCATAGGAACGATCGGTCGAAAACAGTGACTTTTGTAAATAACTTCGTTACTTTTAACGGGATTGCTTTCAAATTAAAAATTTCTTAGTTTAATATATCTGTTAATCGGGTGACTATATCATATAGCTCCCATAGGAACGATCGGTGGAAAACAGTGACTTTGATAAATATCTTTGTTATTTTCTATGATTGTAGGCCATTCTTTCCGCAAACATAAGCCTTTTTATATAAAACGTTCTTCCACATTCATTGCTAAGGAAAGAGTTACCAAAAAGTTGCAAGGGTATACAAACTTGACGCGGTCGAAGTTAGCCCCGGCCCTCTGTTTTTTTTTTGCTTTAGTGGTGTTTCGTTTTGTTGATTTTCTGGGTTTTAGTGGTGTTTTGTTTTGTTGATTTTCTGGCTTTTGGTTATATTTTGTTTCGGTTTTTGGTTTTTTGTTCGCACACAAATTGGCGTTTTTGTTCCTCAATTGGATTTAATGGTTGTAACACGCAGTTGATATTTTCGCGCACCGTTGTCGTAAATATTTTTTTCACTGTTGTACACTTTTGAGCACTACCCGTAAAGTTCTTGATGTCGGATCGGAGTGTAATATTGATTAGTCATTAATTCTATGTAACACACGGAGATCATCAATGAATTGAACACCCATCCCATATTATTACAAACAAACTAAGTCTGGAAAACGACGCAAAAACCATTATTCTTTATACAAATGCTTTGAAAAACACTGTAAAAAAATGTAATAAACAAAAAATTACCATATATATTTTTTATGACGTTAGCTAGATATGATATAACCATAGTCAGCAAGCTGAAATAAGTGGCTCAAAGAGAAGGGTTATACGAGAATAGTAAAACAGAAATCAGAAAATCAAATCAAACCCAAAAAGGTGGAAAACTCTTTGTACCAATAGTACAACTCCGTCTCGTACAAAACAATCCGATACAACACAAAACCAACAACTTTTCAAAGAATTTCAACAAAATTAAATATTGACAGGGCTCAAAAACTAATGAATTATCAACAACAAAATAATTATCGAAAAAAATAATGTAGCAGACCAGCCTACAAAAATTCAAAGAAAAAAGTAATAGAGGAATTAGTAAAATTTACACAACCAAAATTTTCATCAGACTGCCTCCGGATCAATCGGAAGAAGAGATAGGGCCAAGTCCTTCATCAGAATAATGATGAACAATAAACCTTTGAGATGTGTAGTCGACTCAGGGCTCTACAATTAATATAATGTCAGAAGAAAAACAAAATATAGAATTTTTGGACCCACCCACAGAGAGGGACCCAGAAATAAAGTAAGTATAGACTCGACAATTTAAACAAAAGAAGAAACTGAAAAACTTAAAAGTCTTGTACGAGTTCAATGACATTCAGTACCGCAAAGGTGAAAATTTGACTTTCACGGATACAATAAAGCATAGTTCACACAAAACATGAGGACCCAATTTATAAACGTCCATACAAATATCCCCAAACATTTGATATAAAAATCAACAAACAAATAAATGAAATGATTGAACATGGTATTATTCGAAAATCGAACTCCCCTACTGTTCACCCATTTGGATCGTTAAAAAAAAAAGGAGATGCATCCAACAAACAAAAATTCAGATTAGTCATTGACTATCGGAAATCTAAATGAAGTCACAATAGATGACAAATTCCCAATTGCCAATACTTCACCACCATTGATTTAGCTAAGGGGTTTCAACAAATTCAAATGGATCCTGAATCTATTGCAAAACAGCTTTCTCAACTAAACATGGCCATTACGAATATACACGTATGCCATTTGGTCGTTTGGAAGACCTTATTTATAAGGATTGCCTTGTTTGTCTGGATGACATCATTGTGTACTCCACTTCAATGGAGGAACACATACTATCACTCAGAAAGGTATTTAACAAACTAAGAAACCTTATGAAAAAGGAAACAGCATTCCTTGGTCATATTATAACAACAGAAGGTATAAAACCTAACTCAGATAAAGTCAAAGCAATTCAAAAATTTCCGATCCCTAAAACCTCAAAAGAAATTGAATCATTCGTAGGATTATGCGGATTTTTCCGGAAAATTTATACCCAACTTTGCACATATTGCACAACCTTTAACTTTAGGATTAAAGAAAGGAGCCAAAATAAACATAAACGACCCAAGTTATACTTCATCCTTTGAAAAATAAAAATATCTCCTTATGAATGATTTTATACTTGCATATCCCGATTTCAAAAAGCGTTTTTCCTAAACACAGATGCTAGCAATATAGCTTTAGGTGCGTTCCTCTCACAGGACCATAGACCTATTTCTTATGGTAGTAGAACACTTAACCAACATGCATTTAATTATTCAGCCATATTATTTTATTTTCGGTAGAAAGTTCAAGATTCTAAGCGACCATAATCCTTTAGTATGGCTGAACAATATAAAAGAACCAAATATGAAACTTCAAAGATGGAAAAATAAAACTAAATTAGTGAATAGGGATTCCGGAAGAAAAAGAATAACCCAATCTTCATTCGTTGAATTCAAAATATAAACTGACTTTATTAGCAAAAGTATGGAGTTTATATAGGGAATCTTAGGCTCTAGGAGATAACAATTGTTCTTAAAATATCTTATTCTAATGAGACTCAAATCCCATGTTATCGGGGGTTGAAAATTATTATTATCTTGGGCACGGCTTCGGCCACATGACCTCCTGCCGTTGTGATATTTTGGGTTAGTTTAGAATTACAAGTGTTTTTCTACAATGTGTGTGGCTGATTGTAATTCTAGTCATATGCTAGATTACTTGTTTGTGACAAAAGTACAGTTGTACTATGTTTTCTTTAGTGCATCTGATTTGGTGAAGCCGCTTCAGATGAACACGATGTTTATTCTTAAACAATTAGTTTGATTACAAAATTAAATATTTACCTGGCAAAGAAAATCACGTAGCAGATGCCCTTTCCAGAATTAAAATAGATGAAAACTTTTCAGGATCAACAGAAAGCACAGCAAATACAATACATAGTGCACATGAGGATAATGAAAATTACATTCCAATAGTAGAAAACCCCATTTATTATTTCAACAGGCAAATAGGAATTCATTAGAAGTTCAGAAGACAGAGCAGAAACGACAACTTACTTTTTATAAAACAAACATAAAAATAACATACAAAGAAATTACCAATGCTTACGCAAGGGATATAATCATAAGATATCTTTGCAGTAAGAACACACAACAATCTTTTATTGAAATAATACAATCGAATGCAAATACAAAAACCTCAAAATCTAGCATTAAGTTAGAGGACCTTCAAACGTTTGCAGAAATCAAAGAAATAATCCTAAAACAACATAAAGAATTATTACATCCAAGAATCGAAAAAACGATTAATTTGTTTAAAGAAAAATATTATTTTCTTGATTTTCAAAACCTAATTCAAAACATTATCAATGAATGCTCAGTATGCAATATCGCAAAGACAGAAAATAGAAATATAAAACTAACTTTTGAAATAACACCAGAAACTTTTAATATTAGAGAAAAATACGTCATGGACCTTTACATGATCGACAATTCACAATTCCTTTCATGCATTGACATTTACTCCAAATTTCAACACTTGTAGAAGTAAAGTCTAGAGATTGGTTAGAAGCCAAGAGAGCAATTATGAAAGTATTCACTGAAATGGGCAAACCAATAGAAATAAAATCAGACAAAGATTCAGCATTTCTGTGTATATCATAAAACAGTAAATGAAAATCTCAGAATTTTAAATAGTGAAAATGATATTGAAGATAAATTAATCAAATTTGAAAATCTCTACGTACAACCATAAGACGAACACCAGCGGACATTTTTATCTATGCGGGATCCCCGACTAATTATAGTCGGTTATAGTGGGTATTAACCCAAACGAATAAAATACATTAAATTAACAATTTAAATGAAGATAGACACGACTTCGAAATCGACACTAGATTTAAACAAGCACCATTAGTAAAGTCAAAAACGACAAATCCATTCAAAAAGACAGGAGAAATAAATCAATTAGACGAGAAACATTTTGAGGAAAGAAACAGAGGACAAAAATTTTTCGGGGGTTTTTTATTACCCGGCAAAAATAAAGTATGAAACCCATCAGGATCGGACCACTATATCATATAGCTCTAGAAGAACTAGAAGAAACATTTTCATAAAAATCGAGTATGCTATGAAATTTACATATGTGATAATATTGGATACAAAACCCCAGATCCCAAAATTTGAATGTCATCGGATATATATAACACAAGTTACAATCAATATAAAAATCGGCTCTGCTCCCAGCTCTGCCGGCAGCGCTGCTTGCTGTCTACCTACGTCTTTCGTCATCAAAAGAGTACATGCATACACACACAGGATCAACGCTACATAAAGTGTATGTGTATGCGTGCGTTGCTTTGCTTTGGGAATGTGGGAAGAAGAAGAACAAATTGTAAAATAGAGAATAAAATTCCTTTGTTTGTATATTGATGAATTGAGTTGCAAAAAACAAATTTTGAACATGTAAAATTATTATTACCAAGGACTGCAAGGGTATATAAACTTCGGCCGATGTTAGCTTCTTTGATTTTTTTTTTTTTTTTCTAAAATTAAATAGTTTTTCTATATATATATATATATATGCGTGTTTGTCTTTTTATATCTGCCATTTTTTTTATTATGTTAACTAATGTGTCAGTTGTCTTTCCTTTCTAGAGTCATACAACATTTAACTCGGATATTGATTAATGGTTCTTTGTAAAGTGTTGTTTAGAACATGTTCTACTACATCCCAATGTAAATTTTTTTTTCTGTAGCTACCAATTTTGCTATCATCGATCCTAAACTCCGGTGAATTCATTCAACTTGTCCGCTTGCTTGAGGTGAACCAGTTGCTACCTTAACATGTCTTATTTCATTTTCATTCACACAAATCTTCAAAATCTTCTGATGTAAAGCATGCTTGGCCTAAGCTTCGCTGAAGTTTCGGAGCAGACTACCCAACGAGACAATTTACTTTGAAGAGACAAACTTGGAGATCCGTTACTTCAATTCTTTTCTTTCTTATTTCTTCTATGGAAATTTCCAGAACTTTGAATTTTGTAAAAGACAGCGTGGTTTGCTGTACTTGAATTTTACTCTTGAAATTAATATCGTTCGAAGCGGTTGCACCTTCTGTGCCCGCCGACAATTGTACTATATTTTAGGTTAAGAAAATAAAGCATCTGGATTGAAGTCATCGTGGTCATCTCATTCGTTCCAAATCGCAAGTGCCTCGAAGCCGCCTTGGTGGAAATCATCCGAAGGCCGCATCATATAAAGCGTAAGGGCGCAGCCGTTAGCCAACATATTATTTGGTGCCGAAACCCGGGAGGAATGATTTTGGCGATTGGATTTGGAGTGTGATTGCCAGTGGATAGACTGATTCGGGCGAGTACAATTTAACGTTGATGTGCCTGGGTAGGTGTTCATTATGGCTGAAAAACTGTTACCGTTGACTACGGAGCAAATCACATTGCTAACTTCGCTGGAGAAGTCATTGGCGCGGTATAAATCGGAGGAGTCGGGACATACCAAGAGTCATCTGGAAGCCCGATGACCCACCTTCACGCAGATTTTCAGCGCAATCATGACCAACTGGTGCAAGAACGAGATAATGAGGAGATAAACGGGACCAAGTTTGTAGGAAGTAAAACTCCCAGCAGTTAAACTGCTTACTTTCAGCGGGAAATTTATTGAATGAATTGAATATAAGGAGGTGTTTCTAACGAGAGTACACCACTGTGACAAGCTGACGGACTTACATCGTTTTCATTATTTGAAGGATTCAAACAAGTGTTGTTTTTGCATTACATGATGCGGAAAGTTTGAGAAGATTTGTGCAAACTTCCCGCTCATGTGTGAATTCATTGGAGAAGACTGGTGTGGATGTGCGACAACAGTCTGAAATATTAGTGTACTACATGATGAAGAGATTACCGAATCAATTAAGAGTGGATTGGGAGCGGTCAATATCTTCAACGCAGAATCTGCCGAGCTTTGGGGAGCTCAGTCAGTATCTTGAAACACAGTATAGAACAATGATTACGGCGTCAGCAGGTAATATCGAGGGAACTCTATCACGGTATAGACTTTGGAATGCAAGGTCAGGTGTACATGGGTTACGAGTTAACCAGAACTACACAAAGGCTTCATTTGTTACTCGAGAGACAGACCTGTGCATTGTGTGTCAAGGGGATGCACACCTTATCGGAGTATAGAAGGCTATTCCAGGAGATGAGGCTATTGGAACGGCATGCCTTAGACCAACTCACCGAATAGATGCATATGACAAATGCGGTAAATTGTGAAAAATGTCAAGGACGGCATCATACACTACTTGAAGTAGACAATTCAGGATTCGAGAGGTCGCTTGGCACACTAATGAAGGGAGTTATCCCAACAGCATCTGCGAATGCTTTAATTGGAAAGAGTACAACAGAAATTGCGGTATGGCATAAAGACGAGGTTTTATTACGAACAGCAATGGTGTGGGTAGAGTCGATAGACGGCTATCCCTTTCAGTTTAGAGCGTTTTTGAATCAAGGTTCACAAGTTTCGTTTATTTCAGAGAATGCAACTCAGCAGCTACGTTTACGGCGCAAGCAGGCTCACATCACGATTACTGGATTAGCAGATACAAAAAATTACAGATGCGGCAGCAGAGGTGAAGCTAGTCATAAGAACAATCTACAAACCACATACGAAATACAAGCTGCTCGCGTCAGTAATTCCTCTAGTGAGTAAGGGCATGCCAATCAAACGACTGCTATATGAAGAGTGGACTCATCTGAAGGGCTTACCGTTGGCCGACCCTAACTTCTTCAGTCCACAAGGAGTTGAGCTAATGTTAGGAGAAGTGCATCGAGGAATACGTGGTATGCTTCTGGCGCAAAATACACATTTGGGATACATTATATCAGGAAAAACGAATCAAGAAGCTGGTAGGAGATCGTCTTACACCATTGGCTCGATCACTGATCCTTGGGGTACTCCGCCTGTGTTGGTGTGTTTCCCGTGGACCAGCTGCTGTGTCGTAGAGTAGCACCCGATCCCGGAAATAGCTGCATATCAGGTTAATGATGTACTCAGATATGTTTAATCGTCTAGGGACTCGATAATGGAGTCCCAGCTGGCCGAATTAAAAGCATTCCGTACATCCAACCTTGATATAAGGCAGTATTTTTTGTTGCCGCCTTTCCAGCGTTGCCCTTCGATGGCTGTGGCGGCTATCTCTACCACCGAACTGATGACGTTGATAGTGCTGCGTTTTCTCCTGAATCTGAACTGCCAGTCCGACAGTCCATGACATTGCTCCAGTTCCTTCTCTAGTCTGTTGCAAATGATGCGCTCAAAAAGTTTCCCAATCACATCAAGCATACACAGGGGTCTGTATGCTGATGGGTCATCAATTTTATCAACTTTGGGAAGCAGGACCAACCTTTGTAGCTTCCACCTCGTAGGAATTCCCGTTGCAGCACGTGTTAAAAGTTCAACAAACGTCGACGCGTGTTTCCAAACTAGCAGTTTGATTACAAGAGCCGGTACCCCGTCCGGGCCCGGTGCTTTATGCCCTTATCCCTCCTTCCCTGCTTCCACGACTTCACTAACATCTGTGAATATCGGTGCACATGGTGTTCCGCTCGCTGCTAAGTTCCTCGTCGGCCTTGAAGGGGTATAGCGTTGCTACAATGTGACCCAACTTGGTTGGATCGGTTTGGCATTTTGCTCCTGGCGAGTTTGCCCATAACCAATTTATAGGCAGTCCCATGTGGCTGCGCATCTGCATCTGCGAACAGCTTCTTCCAGCAGTCCGCTTTACTTCTCTTGATCTCTATATATTTAGGTTGGCTCTTTTTCCGCTTGTAGTCTGCAAGCAGCTCCGGCTTCTTCTTTGCGGAAACATTTGGCAGAGATACAGGTTTTCCCGCTGCAGCACTATGTTGACAAATGCTGCCAACACGTCATCCTTAGACCCAAAACTTTGCATACAAGCCATCTCTCGCAAGTGACGGTCTGGTATCCGTCAACAATATACTCGACCATCTCGTCCTCCGGCAAACGCAAGCCGCCAGCCAAGCCAACTTTGTCGTTAAAGTAATTCAGGAACGGTTCGCCGACGCACCACTTGCGTGCCTCAAACTCTCGTCGAATTATTACATTGGTCTTCTTTGATCCGAATACTTTTCCCATGGCATCGAATATGGTTTTCACAAGCTGACACAAACACTCAGGGTTTGAGTGTATCCAATCCAAAGCTTTGCATTTTAGTTTACCAAAGACAAGCAAACGTAAATTATGTTCGTTCAAGTTGAATAATCTTTCCAAAGAAGCACGGAAGATATCCAACTATAAACATTTCCATTACCGTCAAAATCGAGTACAAAATCTTTCATATCTTTGGCCAAGACCTGGTCACCTGTCTTCGTCGCCAGCCAGCTGCTTGAGTGGCCAGACTCAGGGTTGCCAGCAAGGCGCAAAAACTCGTTCTCTCTACGAACCAGTTCGATTTCTTTGCAAAGTAGTTCCACCTTTTTTTCCAAAGTGTACTTTACTATGTTTTCTTCTTTTGGTTCTCTTCATTCGACTTCTCATTTGTTCCGTTGCGCTCTCCGTTGTTACTCTTTTCATTTGACTTCTCATTTGTTGCTTTGGGTATTTCTTGCGGCTCATTCAGAATGCTCTCGTTTTCTGTCTGCGTCTCGCTTTCTGCATCGTTTTGTTCATTTTCTGCTTCGTTCTGTTCATTTTCTGCTTCGTTCTGTTCGTTTGCCGTTACTTCTTGCTGCTGTTGACCTTGGAACAAGTCTGCCTCGAAATATTGCGTCTGACCGGCGCCATCGTCCGATGTATACAAAATGCTCTTTAGGTGCTCCAAGCAATCTTTTTCAGGGGGATCCGCGCGGATACTTAGTCCTCCGTTAGAGCAGCTCTATCTTTTGGATGTTGCCTTCTCGCTACAGGGCTGAGTTGGTTTAAACGTTCGGCTAGCACATTTTTAGTGCCAGTATCTGGTAAACCTATGTTTTTGCACCAGATTTGTAACTGGGACTTCGAAAAATCATCAGGATTTATTGAATCAATTATTGTTTTTTTAATATATATTTTTTTCTTTGCTAAACTATAGCTGTCCATAAAAACTGAGCCGCTCTCATTCTTTTTATTTCAATCTCTCTGTTCTTTTTTATAAAGTGAGACAGCACGCTTCTCGTACTGTACCACTGCATAAAACTTAAAACCTAATTTGTAACAAAAAAAGAGTAAGATATACTTAATTCTAAACATATTGCTACAATTTATAGAAAAACAATGTAGTACAATGTAAAATAAGCCGATCAGCTGTGTGGCGTCGCCACTTAGTTCGTTCATTTTCCAGCTGGTTACCTAAATTTCGATTCTCACCATTATTTTAACAAATAGATAGGTCTTGTTCTCAAATTATATTGCTGGGTTTGTTGTTCATATGCACTTTTCAAGTTCTCTCGTAACTTTAATCGTAATAATTTAAGCTGATCATCTCCGATCGAGCTGTACTACTGGTTCATCTAACATTGTTAAATTCCTTAGCAGTTTATAGTGACT
>NW_027173172.1:75000-144425 GCF_018151085.1 Drosophila tropicalis | reverse complement strand
ACGGAAAATAAAGATGTTACACCAATATTATCTCAACGAATCTGATTTCAAACACGATTATGTTTAAATGGACCAAGTTAGAGGTGCATACAAAAATACCAAAATCTTTATATATGGCATAATAAAATTCTGCAGGAAGATGGATACTTTTATTTATGGAATGGACAATGGAACTTTGTCCGATTTGCACTGTATGATTGTCAAACAATGATTTGAATTAAAAACGAAACTAACTTCATAATCAATTTTAACTCCAAACTACCCCAGACGATGAATAGAAACAAATCAGCAGCAAGAAACTTTAATTAGCCGTCAGGCGATAACCTCAGGTTCAACAGTGATCGGAGTTCACCTGATTCAGAGTGTTATTGAATAAATGAAATAGAAATAGCTAAAAGGTCAGGAAGTACATCAGATATAAAACCAACTTTATGATAGATAGACGGTAGAACATACCCCGCAACACATTAGATAATTTTTAGAATAACGATTTGTATTTACATGCCTTAGACGGATTAGAAAAACGACAATAAGATATTAATACTAGGAGATCAGGCAATCCGTCAGCTCGTATGTATAATTGAGTTTGTAATTGCTCGGGAGATGAGTTCATCCATCGTTGTTACATTCTCCAATTTATGGATAGATGTACATGTGTAGTTCTGTAAAAATTTTGTGAATCAAAGATTTTTTTTAATGTTCTGTTAGGGCATTTTGAAAGTTTCTTAAAGAGTTTTATCTGAGATGTTTAAAATTGAAATTAATAACATTAATATTAGTTGTTTTATAAATTTGTTAATTTTCAATTGGTCTCTGACACATAACTGAGAATTACTTTTTTACAAAATACTGTTGTTAAAGTTTAGGTGACCTCCTACGATGTATTGGCCATCTATACGAAGAAACTTAAGTATATCAGCTTTGAATACGTCCTTCATGTGCTATGACGTACATTGACTCTTTAGACACTTGCCAGTTGAGCCATGAATATATACTTCAGCGTCTATTATGACCTTAATTGCAACATTTTTAGATCCTTATCAATACCTTGAACTTAAGTGGTTCTAATGAATTTCCTAATTTATCGCAATTCCGCCTCTTATTTCTATAGTTTAAGTAGTTCGGGATACAAAATCTATTATTAACCGCCTAAAAAGATAAATGTAAATATGATTTCGGGTCAAGAAGACAATAAATTCGAAACGTTTATTACTGACGGCACGTTCCAATTATTCTTCGAGACTGAAGAGATCAGGAATCGTAGGTTCATGGCAACATGTAAAAGTGGATGATGTATGTAGTTGGAGGCATGTTTCCAGTGCTAGGCAATGCATTAGACCTTTTTGATTATGGTGGAAGGGTTCAATGGTTAAGTTGATTGTACCTTGTCCCGATCGCTTGATCAAAAGTAACTGGAAAAAAGTCGAAAAGAAACAACAACAACAATTAATTCAAGAAGCCTGCGTACCTTTTTTTATCATATTGTATCTCCAACACCCTCTCAAAATTTGACAGCTCCCTTTTAGCTTCATTTAGCTATTCTCCCGAAATATACAAAAAAAATAAGGAAAACATCACCGAAGCGGGACGTCGAGCTCGTGGCATTTTTCTCTTTCCTTTTATACCGTTTCGGTTAATATAATATTTAATATTTACTAGTTTGATTATGTTTATACTGCTTTATACACTCCAAGCCCAAAAGAACTAATTGACCACGCACTTTAATGAAGGAATGCATTTCGATATATTATCGATAGTGCTTTAGTGCTAAAAACTGCTAAAAAAAAAAGCTAAATTAGCTAAAAAAAACGGTAATATAGTGGAGACCCTGAAACGGCAACCCTGTCCACATGTTGAATGGAAACATAGGAACTAGGATTGCAAAACCATCGATTGTCCGTGCATCGATGGGAAAAACCATCGATGGTGTAAACAATCGATAAAAAATAAAATTTGGGTAAATGTTTACTATTACTACTCGAGATTTCAGTGTTGAAAAGTGGAAAAATCGGGTAAAGCTAGATTTCAGTGTTGTCAAACGCTATTTCTTATTTTGCGCGCTGTTTGACTGCCCTGGTAGCCAAATATTTTAATCTAAACTCAAAAGAATCGGGCCAGCCAATATTGTATTCTAAACTATATTTGTTCCATAAAATCAAGAAATATTGTAAACTCAACAATATTTTCGTTTGTTGAGAATAGTGCGAACAAAAGATTCAAAAAGTCCGCGTATTCGAGTATCCGAAATTCGGCATTTGGCAACATCATCTCAAAATTGAACAGCTTTTTTTAGCCGGAAAAAGCTACTTTTAGCTATAGTCCCGCTAAAAATATTAATTTTCATTTGTTAATTACTCAAAAACTACGAAATAAATCGCCAAGGCGCAGGAGGTCGTGCTCGTGCAATTTTTCTCTTTCGTTTGATACCAAAATTATGTAGTTTGAGCGCGTTTTGGGCCCGAGTAGTAATAGTAAACATTTACCAAAATTTGTCTTTTACATTTCAATTCAAAGGAAAACAAAATAGTATAAACCAAGATTTGATTTAATCTTCAAGTAGATTAAAGTAAACACTACGAAAAGGAACAAAGCACGCAATATTCAACCTTATACTATACAATTTTTATTTTAAAAACTAAATATTTGGTATATGTTACACTTAAAACTATTTGAGATACAGTTTAAAATATATTTAAACTTATAGCTAATATTTCAACAAAATATTTGGTATTTCTTACTCTTTGAGGTTAATAAGGCAACACCATGACATTCATAAACAATTTTCTACTCAAAAACCCACATGTTCTTATTTAAAAATAGCAGAGTGTCCACATTCTTTGGCTTAAGCCGTCTCCTTCTTATTCCAATTATTTCACCATGCTTACTAAATGTTATTTCCGACTTCGTCGAGCTGGCTTGAACGCAAAGTTACCTGTAGGTTATAATGGCGTCAGATATAAATTTTTGTAAAAAATCGATAGTCTGAAGAAACTATCGAGGTATCGCCATTTGGAAAAACCATCGATACTATCGATAGTACTATCGAATGAATTTGCAGCCCTAAAGGGAACAGTCATCGAGTAAGACCCGAAACGTTAAGGCACTGAAGTCAGCGTAGTTAGTCAGATTCGGACTCCAAACGCACCTGGTACTAAGATTCCATTTGACTGACCAAAAATCATAAATTTGATTATTAATTACTTTATTGAGTTGTCCGTCACTCACTCTTACAGAAAATTTATATACTGATATAGTGGGCAGTCAACTTGCTGTGCAATATCTTAACCATGCAGAGGACTTTAACGACCACAAACATTTAAGTTGGTTCGGTTGTTGAATTTTTTAAAACGGTTTTATTTTTAATTTAACACAATGTTTTTCAGATAGTTGGCAATTTTTTTTTTTTTTTTTTTTTTTTTTTAATAATTTGTCCCTAGGGATTTAAATTTTTTGAAAACCATTTTCCTAGTGTCTGGACTTAGACTTTGTTCTTTAAGCTACTTGGGACTAACCTTTATAACAATACAGAGAATGTCCTTTAAAAAAATATGAAGTTGGTTCAAATTTGTGGTGAGGTTGCCGAATTTTTCCGGTCTCTTTCCAACTTTTTTTTTCTTGTTTTCTGGCTTTATTTGATTGATACAATTTGAAAAATTTAAATCATTGTCTGTCTCCGGCCTGCGTAGTTTCTCGGTTGTTTTGTGTATGATATTTCATATAAATCAATACAATTAAAGTCTCTGCTTATAAGTCACTAAAGTTAATGTCCTTTTCTTCCCATCCGGAAGTGTGTTAATTACCTCATCTACTTAATTGATAGCTTACTTTATATATAGTGTCGATTCCAATCCAAATATCTTCACATCACAACGTACTTTTAAGAGTCGTTCATACAAACCAAAAAAGTAAACTTTTCGGGTCCCTCATATGTCTTAGCAAATCTTCGACGTCTTTTTCAATGGCTTGCATAAAATATTGGAGAACATGGGTTTCGGCTGGTCAATTGAAAAGGCCTTCGAAACATTTAATGTAAATGTAAATGTAAATGTAAATGTAAATGTAAATGTAAATGTCAAATGTTAATGTAAATGTAAATGTAAATGTAAATGTAAATGTAAATGTAAATGTAAATGTAAATGTAAATGTAAATGTAAATGTAAATGTAAATGTAAATGTAAATGTAAATGTAAATGTAAATGTAAATTAAATGTAAATGTAAATGTAAATGTAAATGTAAATGTAAATGTAAATGTAAATGTAAATGTAAATGTAAATGTAAATGTAAATGTAAATGTAAATGTAAATGTAAATGTAAATGTAAATGTAAATGTAAATGTAAATGTAAATGTAAATGTAAATGTAAATGTAAATGTAAATGTAAATGTAAATGTAAATGTAAATGTAATAAAATGTAAATGTAAATGTAAATGTAAATGTAAATGTAAATGTAAATGTAAATGTAAATGTAAATGTAAATTGTAAATGTAAATGTAAATGTAAATGTAAATGTAAATGTAAATGTAAATGTAAATGTAAATGTAAATGTAAATGTAAATGTAAATGTAAATGTAAATGTAAATGTAAATGTAAATGTAAATGTAAATGTAAATGTAAATGTAAATGTAAATGTAAATGTAAATGTAAATGTAAATGTAAATGTAAATGTAAATGTAAATGTAAATGTAAATGTAAATGTAAATGTAAATGTAAATGTAAATGTAAATGTAAATGTAAATGTAAATGTAAATGTAAATGTAAATGTAAATACATGAAACAATTTATTTTCGTAACAATTTTAAGTTGAATTCTTTTGTTTTTATAAAATCCATAGAGTCTTGATCAATCCGGAGCAGGACCTCCCCTTGTCACAAATATAAGTAATTGCCTTTTCTTGTAATCTTTGGAGTTGGTCAGTGCATCTTCCGTTGCAACACACATCAATCGCCTGTGGTCAGACCCGAGTTCTGGAGTTCTAGCAGGTGGAAAACACTGGCCAAAGGCTTGTTCTTAGCAAGGAGGATGTGGAGTTATAGCTGCTTAAGAAGCTTAGACTGCGGGTTACCCAATTGAATCGAATTTGGCTACCGAATTGTTCTCATTGAACTAAAAGCGATTAGAGTTCTGAGAAGTTTCGATCAGGGTATATACATACATAAATAAGGGGTTAAAAAAAAAATGGCGATGTACTGGATCCACACATACATAGGGAGGTGTTGGCGGCAACGGCGAAGACCACGAGGCAAGAATGCACGACAATGACTTTTTAGTCGCCTTAATGAGATCTTGCTTTATTAAATGTTGATCTCTTACTGTAAACGCACATTGGACTAAAATGTAATCTCTTATTAATCTAAATACTACTGTTAGAAGGCTGGTTAATTGTACTACTAAAATCTGGTTGTGTGTTACTCCTTCTCTGGTTGAAATGTGTCTATTATTGCCACCGCCTTATTTTCATTGTAAGAGGTTAATATGAAGATATCATGTTCCTTACGATATCTTCTTTTACATGCCCAATCTAGTGTATATAAAAATGGATCCGCTGCATCTATGATTTTCACCGCTTTATGCTTTTCAAACGTTAAAGAATGCAGGGCAAGCTGTTTTCTGATTCTCTTTATCCCCAATTGTCGGATATAATTCATCGTTGTCGTCAATGTATTTAATGAACAAATAAATTATTCGTTAACCACAATTGTTTTCATTATCCCCGACGGAACTACCTTCCTTTAATCGGATCCTATTATTCGACTTGATTCACGGTGTATCCATTTAATTTTTGAAGGTCTAAAGTTCGATAAAAGTAAAGATATAGTGAGCATACCACATAGTGCTGTTTATGTGAGAAGCATGGATTTTTCAAATAAAATCCACACATTTGGAACTATTGAAGTTAGACTTGCATCCTTGACGGCTCTTTTGGAAAATAGTTAGGGCCTTTGACAAAAACTATTATAGAAAAGCTTACTGATTTTTAACGGTGTGTCATATTTAAGGTAGCATACATTATCAAGAACTTTTTAACTTTGCAGTATTTGCTTTGTTTGATATTTCATTAATTTTCCTTTTTGATTCGTCACAAGATTTGAGAGAATAAGGGTATAAGACATCCTCATTCAGAAACTTGTGAAACCTGCCTCATACCGTCCGACTTGTTCTTTAGGGGCATCTGCAAATTAGTTGAAAGACTGATTACCAGTTTGGCGTCAGAGAATGCCATGGCACACCCGAAAAGGATCTCGGGAAACACTTTGAAGTACATGAGGAAATCGATGATTAACCCTTTCGACCCCAAGTTTTCCCCGGTTGGGGGCTACTTGGTGTCGCTGTCTTGCACAATCTGCAATGTGCTTTTTCACCAAATACTACCCAATGTTCTATATTATCATGACGCTGGGAGAGTGAAGGATTCTGCTAGAACTTGACCTTTTTAGACTGTTGGGAAGCCACGCTGCTTGATGTGGAGCTCAGGGTTGCTTCAGAGCTAGCCCTGTCAACATTCAACGGTCGATAGTAAACAACACATGAACCGTTTCTAATTGAAAATTAATTAGGGAAATGTGCTCTTGCCTTGATTTCCAATTTTGGAAGCTTTCTGTACAACAGCCACGCGTTTGTAACAGATGTTCCAAGACACCAATAAAAATTCTTATGTACCACTTCCTTGAACAATAGTTGACCTTGTAAAGCTCCATTAGAAGCCAACAATCGCATCCCTTGGTAAGAAGCAACAATCGCAGGTCTAGGAACATCAATATAAGCTTTATCTTTTGGATTCCAACTTTTGCATATTCTACAGTTTCCCCTCCTTCCACTATTTCTCCCAAATTCTTCTTTAGCACTGCAGAAATGTCATCCATATCATTACCACTTTCTTCGTCAGTCTAGGGATCCCAAACGAAGTTAATAATTCTCGCAATATGATCTCCCGACAAGGAAAGAAAGGATTCTCTTTAGGTCTCATAACTAAATAACCACAATGGCCCAACGTTGCTCACAAGCAAAATTTTTTTTTGGAACGGGGATATCTTATTTACAATCTGTTCGTGTGTGGACAATAAGTAAATTGTGGGGCGTGACAGTGACTTAGGGAATTGATTTTTACAACAAATATAACAGACTATGATGTTTAGGTACAATCATCGTTAGGGCTAGGCACAAGCAACATTGAACTTTAAAAACTACTCACCTAATTAATTATTTATGATTATAAGTCTATACCTAATATGCATGTATACATTGTATATAATATACATAAGTAAAGCCGTTACTTTAAAATCTCGAATGATTTTCACATAAAATTTTTGTTCGAAGCACGTGCAGCTTTTTGAAAATGCCAAACTTTGCCAAAGGATCTTTAAAAGTATATTTTTTTCGAAAGAGCTGACAAAAACAAAGAAGAGCAAACCGTACGCTCTTAAACAGCTGATGTTGCTCACAGGCAACGCTGGGGTCGAAAGGGTTCAGAGCGTCTTTCTTGACTTCATTTTACATGCTGCTTAATGCCTACATTAAAAACAGAAGCATAAAGACGTCAAAGCTGGAGTAGCTATGGGTAGAATTTGACAAATTCTACAACCAGGCTACTAAGATGGAGCATGGCGGTCAACCCAAAGACGAATTGGCCTAATATTTGGGCCTGATACTTTACACGAAGCAAATAAAACCAGTTCCACGTAATGCTGAAGAAGCACCAGTGCCTGATCGGGAGAAGACCCACATTGCGGCGAATCATAAAGAATATGAAGCCAATGTGCAAGTACGCTGCACCAATGTGGGGTACCGCTAGGCAGACGAACATTAACTTCTAATGCCCACCCATTTTACACCATCGGGGAAATGCATGCTCTGACTGGAATCCCATTAGTCATAGATGACAGATCGCAGCAATCCGTTGCCAATTAATTTGTTACACAACAGCACAGCGATCCGACGCCTGTGAATTTCCACCTGCTTAGTCCGTTATTCATGAGTTAACACCTAAAATGACTGCTTTGATAATGACACTTAACATTTATTTCATGCCTTCAATCTAATATAATCATACATTTAATACCCTTTAGTTTTATACTTAGTCTGTCATTCATGAGTGTTAACACCTAAAATGACTGCTTTATGACTGTATGGCTTTAATCACTCATTTATTGTTATAAAATAAAATATTAAAATTTTAAAATGGTGAACATGATAGCCAAGGCAGAGACCCACGAAAAGAACACCACAAACATTCACCATTAGATGTGATTGATTTGGAAACCAAAGAGATACGGAAAATAAAGATGTTACACCAATATTATCTCAACGAATCTGATTTCAAACACGATTATGTTTAAATGGACTAAGTTAGAGGTGCATACAAAAATACCAAAATCTTTATATATGGCATAATAAAATTCTGCAGGAAGATGGATACTTTTATTTATGGAATGGACAATGGAACTTTGTCCGATTTGCACTGTATGATTGTCAAGCAATGATTTGAATTAAAACGAAACTAACTTCATAATCAATTTTAACTCCAAATTACCCCAGACGATGAATAGAAACAAATCAGCAGCAAGAAACTTTAATTAGCCGTCAGGCGATAACCTTAGGTTCAACAGTGATCGGAGTTCACCTGATTCAGAGTGTTATTGAAGAATAAATGAAATAGAAATAGCTAAAAGGTCCAAATGCTAGAGAGTGGAGCAACCGAACATATCTATTTTACAGATGGAAAATATGAGGAAGGCTTAAATATGATTAATAGATTAATAGCCAAAGGAGAATCAATTAGGCAGGGCACTGTTGATTCGGAAAACATTGAAGCAGATGCAACGATGTTAGAGAATTTTGAAGACAGCAGCGGAGAGTCGCGGGGAAACGCGACCTCCAGTAATGAGAATGCTAAGGTTAGCCAGGAGAAATTGCAAGAAAAGGTTCGTCAGCTGCAGGAATATTTGGACATGGTGAGCAAAGATTTACGTACGATAGATAATAGAACAGGCGAAATGTATGTTAAAAAAATAAAATTCTTGTTCAGGAAGGTACAGATGTGTCAGGCTTATACAGTTGAGTTTATAGGTAATGATACGTTTAAAGAGGTCATAGAAGAATTAGAGTTCGACCTTTGGTAGCGTTAGAAGAAAAAATAAACGATCAGAAAAATTTGAAAGTTGAGAATGTTACCGTGAGAGGCGAACTACCGGTGTTGCCAAAGATTCAGGTGCCCAAATTTTCTGGAGAGGCAAGAGAATGGGACCTGTTTGTAGAGTTATTTGCAGAATTAATTGAAAAAAGAGAAGATTTAAGTCTTGCTCTTAAGTTCAATTATTTGAAATCCGCGTTAAAAGGCGAAGCTAAGAGCATGGTAGCTCATCTATTGTCAGGTTCAGCTGACAATTATAGTGCCGCTTGGGAACTGTTAACCAAGCGGTATGAAAATAATCGGAGGGTATTTTCCGAGCAATTAAATCGGATCATTGATTTACCGATGATCAACAATGAGTCCGCAAAAAGCATAAAAGGAGTGATTGACATAGTTAATGAGTCAGTACACTTAATTAAAATTAAAACAAATTTGTCCGATGAAGTGGACATAATATTTGCACAAATGCTACTAAGGAAATTTGACAGAGAGACTCTACAATTATATGAGAGTCAGATCAGAAAAACCAGGCAGATACAGTTGCTGTCTGATGTCATGGAATACTTAGAGCAAAGATATTGCTCGCTAAGTGCCATGAGAAAGGAAGATAAAAAACCGTTACAGAAAACGTCGGGTTCGGTGTTCCAAGACAATTGTCCGATTTGCAAAGTTGCAGGGCATAAGGCGTATAAGTACTATAAATTTAAAGGTTTGACACCAATGGAAAGGTATGAAATGGCCAAAGAAGTACAGATTTGCACAAGATGCTTGAACCATTCAAGCAATAAAGTATGCACAAATGAAATGGTCTGTTCATTGTGTAGTAAGGGACACCATACCTTACTTCATTTTGGAGAAAAACAGGAGAGAGTTAATACTTGTGTAACGGCACAATCAACACTGTTGGCTACAGCTCTAATACAAGTAAAAAATGTAAATGGAGGATATAAGACTCTAAGAGCCCTTATTGATAGTGGTTCACAGAGTACCATTTTGTCTGAAAAGGCGGCTCAAATACTAAATTTACATAAAATTAAACAATATACAGAAATAAGTGGGGTGTCGTCAATAAAATCCAAAAAATCAAAATATAAGGTAAAAATAGATGTGAGGACGCGGAATCCACGGGATAAACTTCTTAAGGTTGAGGCAATTGTATTGCCAAAGTTAATAAAAGCTCTTCCATTAAAAAGGGTAAGCGTGGATATGTCAAAATGGCAATCCTACGTACTTGCTGATCCTACCTTTAATAAACCTGGTAAGGTTGATATAATTATGGGGGTAAACGTATATACCCAAATCATAAAAGAAGGAGTTACAAAGATTGATGGCCTGCTAGGTCAAAATACTCAATTTGGTTGGATCGTCTCGGGATGCAACAAATCAAAAAGTAATAAATCTGTAGTCGCAACAACAATAGATGTCACAGGTTTAAAAAAGCGTTGGGAAAAGAAGAAGAATGGTAATAGTGAGGATAAATACAAGACATTTCAAAACAAACTCAACCACAAAACTCAAGATCCCCACTTGACTCCCCCGGCAGGACCACACCTTAGAGGTAAGATAAAAGCTGAGATAAAAGAAATAATTTTTGAAAGTAAAAAAGAAATAAGTTTATGTCCCCCGGCAGGACCTCACTTTGGAGGTAAAGTAAAATGTGGGGAAGAAAAAGTATATATCCCAGAGCCAGTACAAAATGAAAATCTTCAGATGGCAATGGTTAAATTAAATAATGATCATCTAAAAAATAGTGACAAAATAGATTCAGGTAACAAATTGTCCGAGTCTATAGTACAAAAAAGGCAGATATTGCAAAATGTTCATAAAGGGGCAACATTTAAACAGAATAAACGCTCAAAGGTCAGCTATCAGCAAAATGTCAAAACGGTGGAGCAAAAGCCGAGAGGTAGAAGTTCTTCAAAGTCTCCACCGTATAAAAAGGCTAGAAGTCAACACAGTAATACAGATCAGGAGTGGGTAGATATCCCGAAACAAAAATTGTTACGCATCGAGTGATATTAGTAAATCAATTTGGTAAATCATACAAAATAATAGGAAGTCAGTTTATAAGAAGGATAACATTGATTTGCTAGGGTTAACTTCTCTCATGTAGCTCGTCATGCTTCTTTAACAAGAATTATCGTACTAATGACAATATTAAAATTAATTTTTATAAGACAACTAACTACTATAAAATCAAAAACCAAAACGTCACATTTGAAATGGCTTCACCAAATCAGATTGTTAATAAAATCAGTTCATATTTTGAATTCAAGAGATGAAGATCGTTTTTTAGTTTGCGGTGCTGAAATCCTCTTCATTAAGAGTGATCGTGAAGAGGACAATTGATAGTTAAGTTCTTTAAAATTTTATTTGTATTTTATTATCTAATTCAATTTGAATTATTAACAACTATGCACTTATGGAATTGGCTATTGACTGCTTTGCTAGATTGCTTAATTGATTTGAAAAATCTCAATTGTAATTTGTGTCTTTAACTATTTATTTAAACTTTTAAGAACTTGCGTAAAACGCATAAGTACTTTTTTGAGGTTTTTTGACTTAACAAAGTTTTTTTTTAATCATCACTTTGAATTTGATGATTAACTCTTAACATAAACTCTTCTTGCCATAAAAGAATGTGTTTTTCGACCGTTTATAAAAAAATTTCTTTTCGATTGCCCTTTCACATGATCAAAGAAACAAAGTGACTAAAAGAAGAAGTAACAAGGAACTAACCGACTAAATAGTTCAAAAAGAAAACAGGACAAATATCGATTGGAAAGCATTACAAAAAATCAAGTTTCTATCGATTACAAAACAGGAAATATTTCAAAAAGCCAAGCATCGTTTGCGTAAAAGACACATCGTAAACAGTGTTAACTCTGCAATTTTTAAGTGTTTAACTAAATTAGCATAGACTCGGCCCACTAAATATTTACAACATATTTTTGCGTTTGTGTATGGTCATATCTCTTTCCACATAATTTTGTTGAAAGTCAAAATCAGAAAAAGACTCTAGAGTTCAAGGTTTAATGTGTGCGGTTTTCGTTTTATTTCTGGAATTCATTTCACTCATCACTTGCAATCGTCTAATTGTATTTTAGACCCTGTGTTTGATGAAAGTTCGGTTCTTAGCGTGCTCAGTTCCGTCAAACCAATATATGCACCTGGCCCTGATGGAATAATATGGAGGCCCTATGTAAGCCAATACTTAAGTTGTTTACACTGTCCGTCACATCTTCCGCTTTCCCGCCTATCTGGAAGGAATCATATATTATTCCTCTTCATAAAAAGGGGAAGAAGTCCGAAGCCTCCAATTATAGGGGTATTTCTAAACTGTCTGCCATACCCAAAGCATTTGAGAAAATAATAACATCTCAATTGCAGCATTTTTGTAGCTCAATCATTTCGTCATCCCAACATGGGTTTAAAAAACGTAGATAGACAACTACTAACCTATTAGAATTTACATCTCACTCAATCAAAGGGTTTAAGACTGCCGTGCAAACTGACGTCATTTATACTGAATTCAGCAAGGCCTTTGACTCTGTTAATCATACTCTGCTTTTATATAAATTAAACGCACTTGGCATCCCCAGCCTTTTGCTAGATTGGATTTTTCAATATCTTTCTAAGCGTACACAAAAGGTCCTCTTTAAGTCTTCATTTTCTAAGACCATCCAAGTGACCTCTGGAGTACCTCAGGGTAGTCATTTGGGTCCATTGCTATTCACTCTTTTTATTTATTTATTTATTTATTTATTTATTTATTTATTTATTTATTTATTTATTATTTATTTATTTATTTACGTCAACTAACACAGCAGTCGACGAAAAAGCTTAAGCTAAAGACAGATAGTAATTAAATGAAGAAGGTAGCTTAGCTTTATACACAACTAAACATCCCCGACCCGGTGGAGGTGTTTTATTTGCACAAGGTGCCAGCTATGCCCCGATTCACAGCCAATGTGGCCAGGGATGAGTTGCAGCCAATCCAAGTCCAGAATATTTTCATTGGTATCGCTGTAGATGATTAAAAAGTATAGCGCGAAGAGAAGTGACAGAAAGATGAGGAGAGATAAGGTGAGAAAGGTTGTTAAAAGATTGGCAAAGAACACGAAGAGGTTCGTGAAGAGAGTAGTTAGTCAGACATCTACTAAGGTGAATAGGAAAAAAGTTTCTGGTCCGACGTGAGGGAACACAAAAATACAGCGTATCTAGTAAATTGGTAGAAATGACTTCGCCATTGACTAGTTTATGGAGAAAGAGAATGCCAAAAACAAGTCTACGGTTATAAAGTGAAGGAAGATTAATTAGAAGAAGTCTGTCAGAATAAGAAGGTAGGCGAAGACCCGGGTCCCAATTTAGACCGCGTAGCGCAAACTTAAGGAATTGCTTCTGTACCGATTCAATACTACGCTGGTGAACATCATATTGCGGGTTCCACACTGGCGAGAAATATTCTAGAGTAGGGCGAACTAACGAAGTGTATAAAACCTTTGTTACATAGGGATCATCAAATTCTTTGGCCCAACGTTTAATGAAGCCGAGAAGGCTGCTTGCTCTGTTGAAATGATTTATAAATGATCTTCCATTGGTAGTGTCACATTCTCGGGTGCTTATGTACGCGGATGATGTCAAGCTTTACATCAGTTTTAAAGGCATATCGTCTTCTTGCCCACTTCAATCGGATCTTAATGATCTTCAGAGTTGGTGTTAAACAAACCTATTAAACCTTAACGGCTCTAAATGTAAAGTTATGTCTTTTTATAGATGCACTCCATACTTAGCAACTTATTATCTTAACGACACTGCCTTAGAGCGGTTAGATATTATCAATGACTTAGGTGTTCTTATGGACCATAATTTAACTTTTAATCCTCATATTTCTGCTACAGTTAGTAAAGCTATGAATGTTCTTGGGTTTGTGAAACGATGGTCAAAAGAGTTTGACGATCCGTACACAACCAAAATTCTGTATACTTCTTTAAACCGTCCTATCTTAGAGTACGGATCTTGCATATGGTCACCTCAATATGAGACGCACCAAAGTAAAATTGAATCTGTTCAAAAGCAATTTCGGCGTTTTGCCCTTCGCGGTCTAAATTGGGATCGCAATGTCAATTTGCCATCATACTCCAGTAGGCTTCTTTTAATCAATCTTCCTTCTTTAATTAATCGTAGAGTAATGCTTGGTGCTATCTTTATTCATAAACTTTTAATAGGTGAAATAGACTCTCCTGAGCTATTGAACCAGCTAAACCCATCTGTACCCCGTAGACCTACTAGAAATTTTATTCCTCTATCCTTAAAACACTGTAGTTCTAACTATTCTTTGCATGAACCTTTTCGAGTCCTATGTTCTGATTACAATCTTCTGTATCCCGTAATCAGATCAGAAGTCTCTCTTTCCCTTGTGAAAACTTCTATTTTAGCACATTTAGCTCGTAATTAGCTGTAGTTAATCATATTTTTAATTGTTTGTCCATTTTATTTGAATTTGTCCACGCGAGCGTGCCGTCCGATATGCGGCTGCGCCCCACGGTCGGTCGGGCGGGAGGTGGACAGCGCTCTGCTTGGGCTCGCGCGAAACAGGCTATGTCCTGGTGTCGTATGGGCCACTTGAACCTACTTCGCATTGTACGCGTCAACGTCCAGACAATATAAGTATTAAGTTTTCGAACGCGCTACAAAAGATTCTCATCAATTAGGCACGAAATTTTCCAATTAAATATACCTGTTGAGTTTGGCGCTAAGGTTCGATGTTTTAGGGGCCAAACCCACAAGAAACACTTCACTTTTCACGTGATACTTCATTTATTTCTTTCACGTGTTTTCTTATGCTAATGGTAGGCTAAGTGGGTGTGTGTATGGTGAGCGAACGAGCCGGTAGTTGAGCCGCTATAAATTAATCGCCCTTACTCGCGGTTGTAACCAAACTGTTCTGTCCGCCGCTTAGTAACAAGCATAGAACCTAACATGTAAGCTTAAAGCGCAAGATGCAACGGTTAATTTCCCAGCACGTAGGCTGGCGCTTAAGTATAAGTATGAAAATGAAAGAGAATGAGTGATATGGGTTAACCCATTGGTGGCTGCGTCGGGTCTGCTGGGCAGTTAGCGGATTTCGGCGGCAACATTCCCCCCCCAGTAAAGCTGCTCTCTTCAGGGGGTTGCTTTGCTCCATTACAGCCGACGTCTAATACAGCTACTTTAGCCACGGGCCGTTCAAGAGTCCCGTTGGCGGTTCTGATGATCACTCGACGCACCTGGTTGTCTTTGGCCAGGATTGTTTGCTCGACTATACCTTTTGGCCATCTATTTCGGGGCAGAGTCTCGTCCAATATTACAACGACGTCTCCAGC
The DNA here is from genome assembly GCF_018151085.1 of Drosophila tropicalis. Lineage (NCBI taxonomy): Eukaryota > Metazoa > Arthropoda > Insecta > Diptera > Drosophilidae > Drosophila > Drosophila tropicalis. The sequence goes on along the minus strand of NW_027173172.1, from coordinate 128,933 downwards.
TGCTATTGGTGGTCACTTCGTAAACCATTTTCCTGCAACGTATTCGCGTACCCATCGTCGCCAGAATTGATCGGCGAATTCTTGTACAGCTTGCCACATGTGCTGTACGGTGTATGTGGTTTTGAAGACTGGTTTATAGCCGCTTGCTGATCCTAGTAGTAGGTGGTTTGGGGTGATAGCCTCGTCGTCTTTGCTGTCCAGAGAGACAAAAGTGCAGACAGAGTGCGCTTTGTAGGCCCTCACTGGTGAATTTTCTCGCTGGGCAGATTGCGTAGAGAACAGTATTGACGGAACGAACAAGTCGCTCCCATGCTCCCCTCATATGAGGAGCGGCTGGTGGATTAAATTTCCATTTGATGTTATCGAACGCCGGTTGCACGGCGTTGAAGTTGATCGTCTGCGTTTGTCACAGATAATCTTTTCGGCAGCTTTGAAGTTAGTGCCATTGTCGCTGTAAATTTCACTTGGGGTCCCGCGCCGATTGATAAAGTTTCGGATTCACATTATGCACGATGCAGTGTCCAGAGAGCACGCCAGTTCTATATGCACTGCCCGTATGGTTAGGCAGGTGAAAATAACGCCCCATCTTTTTTCGCTTCGCCGTTCTACAGCAACCAAGAAGGGCCCGAAGTAGTCGATACCGACGTAAGTGAAGGGACGTTGGTAGGCAGCCAGCCTGGCGATGGGAAGGGAGCCATTTGCGGTGGAAGGGTGGCCTTTTTTTTTTTTTTTTTTTTGAAAAATTTCCCCTTCCTTTTGTATAAGACTCGTAGGCGTGGTATGTAAAACATGCCTCGAATCCTGTTAATACACGTCTCATGGGATGTGTGGTGCATTTCCTGATGATACCAGTTCACTATGAGCGGAGTAATGTGGTGCCCATATGGGAGCAGTATTTGGTTTTGGCCGTTTAGGTTTTCTGCTCTCCCTCGGGCAGGAGCTGGTTTTCATCTAGGAAGATATTCAAACATATGAGTTTAGAATTTGCTTTAAAAGGTTTACCTCTCGTTAAGTTGCGAATTTCTGGGTTGAATTCAGATGACTGCGCATGCCGCAGTAGGAGTGTGCGTGTCTGCTGAATCATCTCGTAAGACACCTCTGTAGGTGGCGATGCCTTGTTTTGTTTCGCTTTCAGTTTCTCAATATAGAGAACAAAGCGCGCTAAAGCTCGATATAGCCTGCGCCAGTCGGAAAAATATTCCGCGTTAAGTTTTAGCTCCATCGGCGCATTGTCGATGAAGAGTATGTTGTGCCTGACTTCAGCATTGTTTGGTGGCCCCAAATCATCGCATTTTGGCCACTCGTGTTGATCCTGCAACAAATAGTCTGGACCGTCTAGCCAAGTTTTATATTTATTGGCGTTGTTTGTTTTAGTAGCAAGATCTGCATTTCGACCACGCGGTGCATGACGAATGGCTGAAACTTTCGTGGATCCATACGAAGCCATTTGAGAACAGTTTTTGAGTCGGACCAATAACAACTCGAATTAATTGACAAACATGGATTGTGTTGGATTCGGTTACTCAGCTTTGCTCCGATAACTGCGGCCTGCAGTTCCATCCTTTGTATAGATAGTGGACTCAACGGTGCCACGTTCGCCTTGTAGGCCAATTCGCTGACGTCAACGAACTTGTGGGTCATTATGGATTTGATCGCTGCTGTTGAAATAACATCTCGGGATGGTCAATCCGGCGATTGTTGTAAGGATCCGTTTCCATCGTATCCATTTGGGTAACAATGCGTCGGGCAAACCAGTATCCCAGCCAATGCCGCTTCTCCAGACTTCTTGCAATAGGATTTTCAGCTCTATTGTAAAGCATGAGATGAAGCCGAGTGGGTCGTACATTGACATAAGTACTTGCAAGAGTTCGCGTTTGGTTGGTGTTTTGTCGCTGTCCAAAACGTTGCGCTTCAGCCTGGCGAACTTGCAGATGAATGTGAATACGTCGGAGTTCGGCACCCAATATAGGGAGCAGCGAATCGCTCTTTAGTATTCGGAGGACCTCCTTTGAGTTCGAAGACCAATTGCGTATGTGGAAACCACCTGCTGCATGGATATCTCTGACTTGAGTTGCGATCTTTTCGACATTCACGTAGTCGTCGCCACTGTATATAAAATCATCCACGTAGTGATAGTCCTTCACGGCTTGTGCTGCTTGAGGGTACTGTTGGCAGAATCGATCTGCATTTTTGTCGCGAATAAAGTGTGCAATGCAGGGTGCGCAATTGATTCCGAAAGTAGACATTAGGCTCTTGCTTCTCGGATTTGCTGTCGAACCACAGAAACCTTTGCGCATGGGTGTCTGCTGGTCTCACTCGGATCTGGTGGAACATCTCGGCAATATCACCACAGATCGCCACTCGTACCACGTCTTTGGCGAGAGCCCTTATGTCAATAGACTGTACAGGTAGATCCAGGTTATCTACACTGTGAACCTCTTCCAAGTAGAATTGATTGCCATTATGTGGATTGGCAACCGTAAGCGTGACACGTTCCGATGCATTTTCTTTGCATGTTGTATCGTTGGTCCATTTTAGGCACAGTGGATCTGGAACGCCTTTTAAGCCGAGCTGCTTAAAGACCTTGTTGTCGATGAGCGTTAGTGCCGATCGCTCATCTAGAAATGCAAAAGTGTTAGTGACTTTCGTTTTATTAATGATTTGTATTGGAATGTTTTCTTCGGCAGCCTCGTATGCCGCAAACCTTCTCACGTTGGCACTTTTGGTGATGACGGTTTAGGCATTGTTGGCAGAGCTTGTGATTTTTCAGAAAAGACATCTTTTGTTGATGTGGCGTGGCTTTGAACGATGGGCAGCTGTGTATTTTGTGCCCGGGTTCGTTACATACGACGGACGTAATTTCCTTGACCTGCTCTTTAGGTGCCTCTGTGTGATGATTTAGGCTTCCGCTCTTCTTATGGTAAAGCGGCGATGTTACCTGGCTTGCTGCTTCAGCTATTTCGTAGATCCATTCGCTAAAAGATTCCATTGATGGTATCTTAGTGTCTTTGGGAAACATTGCCCACTGCAGCTTTAGTTGTGTGGGGATTTTCTCTAGTAGCTCTTGTACGAGCATTGGGTTCTGTAACCTGTGAGTCCACATGCTTCCATCGTTGAGTAGATGTTTCGTACACACAGTGGTTCAAGCTTATCTTTTATTGCGGGTAGTTGCCGCGCTTTTTCCAGTAAATTGTGCAAAATATGCTCTGGCCGACCGAAACACATACGTAATGTTTGTATGATTTCAGCGACCATTGCTGGTAAAAGGAGTTTAGGCTAGCTTGCAGCCGCTTAAGATTTTCTGCATTCGTATACCCAGCGATTTCCGTACTTGTCTGAAAACTACTGTAGAATCCAGTTCTGAGGATTGCCATCAAATGTTGGAAGCTCTTTCGGTATCGCTTGGTATTGCTGTGTTTAGGTCTACGTCCATTCGCACTTTATTTTCTGGATAGTACGATGCAGCCCTGTTTTGAATATTCGTAAAATTCCAGGGTGCCATCGGCGTAGCACTTAGGTGCGGTGTTTTGTTTGAGGTTAGGAACGGCAGCTGCGGTGCCTCGTGATCGTAATGCCACGTGTCACGCACAGCTGAGTATGTGACCATCGCTTTTTGTTTGGCAGAAGTAAAAATAGGAACAGCTGTCCTAGCTGCGTCCTGGAATATTTTTGGCGGGCATAGTCCAAAGTCCCGATCCGGTTCTTGTAGCGGCCCCGTTGGTTTTGCTGGTGACGAAGTAGCCTGAGGTTCGCCTGCTCATATCGGTTATGGTTGAATATGGTTGTGATGACTTCCGTAGACACGTTGACGCAGTCGCAGTTCCAGCTGTTCTCAGACTTCTCCTCCAACGCAGTCGAAATGATACCAGGAACAGTATCGATTGCATTGCAACATGAGGTCATTGTCTTCCTGCCTGCATGCACATCTTGCAATGATATATTCCGCTTGATAAGTCTTTTGTTGCCATGGTTTACCAATGAGTTTATACTTTTAAGCGATGTTGATTAGTTACGTGACCTATGTAGGTCGTAAACGGTTGACCGTTGAGGTTATGTATCACAATTTAGTGATTGGTTATGCAATCATCGAGGTTAACCTCTATATGATTGACGTGTAGAACCGTGGGTTGACGCGTCGAGTTGAGTTAAATAATTAACTTTTTCGGTTCCTTTAGTGGTTTACCACTGTTAGATTAATTTATAGAATTAATCTGTAGAATAAATTTATCGAATTAATTCATGGCCTATAGTTTATAGAATTAATTATAGAATTAATTCCTGGCATAATTTATAGAATTGTTGAGTTTGGCGCTAAGGTTCGATGTTTTAGAAAGCCCACAAGAAACACTTCACTTTTCACGTGATACTTCATTTATTTCTTCCAAGTGTTTTCTTATGCTAATGGTAGGCTAAGTGGGTGTGTGTATGGTGAGCGAGCGAGCCGGTAGTTGAGCCGCTATAAATTAATCGCCCTTACTCGCGGTTGTAACCAAACTGTTCTGTCCGCCGCTTAGTAACAAGCATAGAACCTAACATGTAAGCTTAAAGCGCAAGATGCAACGGTTAATTTCCCAGCACGTAGGCTGGCGCTTAAGTATAAGTATGAAAATGAAAGAGAATGAGTGATATGGGTTAACCCATTGGTGGCTGCGTCGGGTCTGCTGGGCAGTTAGCGGATTTCGGCGGCAACATTCCCCCCCCCAGTAAAGCTGCTCTCTTCAGGGGGTTGCTTTGCTCCATTACAGCCGACGTCTAATACAGCTACTTTAGCCACGGGCCGTTCAAGAGTCCCGTTGGCGGTTCTGATGATCACTCGACGCACCTGGTTGTCTTTGGCCAGGATTGTTTGCTCGACTATACCTTTTGGCCATCTATTTCGGGGCAGAGTCTCGTCCAATATTACAACGACGTCTCCAGCTGCTATTGGTGGTCACTTCGTACACCATTTTCCTGCAACGTATTCGCGTACCCATCGTCGCCAGAATTGATCGGCGAATTCTTGTACAGCTTGCCACATGTGCTGTACGGTGTATGTGGTTTTGAAGACTGGTTTATAGCCGCTTGCTGATCCTAGTAGTAGGTGGTTTGGGGTGATAGCCTCGTCGTCTTTGCTGTCCAGAGAGACAAAAGTGCAGACAGAGTGCGCTTTGTAGGCCCTCACTGGTGAATTTTCTCGCTGGGCAGATTGCGTAGAGAACAGTATTGACGGAACGAACAAGTCGCTCCCATGCTCCCCCCATATGAGGAGCGGCTGGTGGATTAAATTTCCATTTGATGTTATCGAACGCCGGTTGCACGGCGTTGAAGTTGATCGTCTGCGTTTGTCACAGATAATCTTTTCGGCAGCTTTGAAGTTAGTGCCATTGTCGCTGTAAATTTCACTTGGGGTCCCGCGCCGATTGATAAAGTTTCGGATTCACATTATGCACGATGCAGTGTCCAGAGAGCACGCCAGTTCTATATGCACTGCCCGTATGGTTAGGCAGGTGAAAATAACGCCCCATCTTTTTTGCTTCGCCGTTCTACAGCAACCAAGAAGGGCCCGAAGTAGTCGATACCGACGTAAGTGAAGGGACGTTGGTAGGCAGCCAGCCTGGCGATGGGAAGGGAGCCATTTGCGGTGGAACAGGCATGGCGCTCTCATTTTTACAGCTTTGGCAAGACTTCCGCATGCCTTTGTATAAGACTCGTAGGCGTGGTATGTAAAACATGCCTCGAATCCTGTTAATACACGTCTCATGGGATGTGTGGTGCATTTCCTGATGATACCAGTTCACTATGAGCGGAGTAATGTGGTGCCCATATGGGAGCAGTATTTGGTTTTGGCCGTTTAGGTTTTCTGCTCTCCCTCGGGCAGGAGCTGGTTTTCATCTAGGAAGATATTCAAACATATGAGTTTAGAATTTGTTTTTAAAGGTTTACCTCTCGTTAAGTTGCGAATTTCTGGGTTGAATTCAGATGACTGCGCATGCCGCAGTAGGAGTGTGCGTGTCTGCTGAATCATCTCGTAAGACACCTCTGTAGGTGGCGATGCCTTCTTTTGTTTCGCTTTCAGTTTCTCAATATAGAGAACAAAGCGCGCTAAAGCTCGATATAGCCTGCGCCAGTCGGAAAAATATTCCGCGTTAAGTTTTAGCTCCATCGGCGCATTGTCGATGAAGAGTATGTTGTGCCTGACTTCAGCATTGTTTGGTGGCCCCAAATCATCGCATTTTGGCCACTCGTGTTGATCCTGCAACAAATAGTCTGGACCGTGTAGCCAAGTTTTATATTTATTGGCGTTGTTTGTTTTAGTAGCAAGATCTGCATTTCGACCACGCGGTGCATGACGAATTGCTGAAACTTTCGTGGATCCATACGAAGCCATTTGAGAACAGTTTTTGAGTCGGACCAATAACAACTCGAATTAATTGACAAACTTGGATTGTGTTGGATTCGGTTACTCAGCTTTGCTCCGATAACTGCGGCCTGCAGTTCCATCCTTTGTATAGATAGTGGACTCAACGGTGCCACGTTCGCCTTGGAGGCCACGAAGCTAAGGTAGCAGACTGCTGCGTATGCCAATTCGCTGGCGTCAACGAACTTGTGGGTCATTATGGATTTGATCGCTGCTGTTGAAATAACATCTCGGGATGGTCAATCCGGCGATTGTTGTAAGGATCCGTTTCCATCGTATCCATTTGGGTAACAATGCGTCGGGCAAACCAGTATCCCAGCCAATGCCGCTTCTCCAGACTTCTTGCAATAGGATTTTCAGCTCTATTGTAAAGCATGAGATGAAGCCGAGTGGGTCGTACATTGACATAAGTACTTGCAAGAGTTCGCGTTTGGTTGGTGTTTTGTCGCTGTCCAAAACGTTGCGCTTCAGCCTGGCGAACTTGCAGATGAATGTGAATACGTCGGAGTTCGGCACCCAATATAAGGGCGTTAGCAGCGAATCGCTCTTTAGTATTCGGAGGACCTCCTTTGAGTTCGAAGACCAATTGCGTATGTGGAAACCACCTGCTGCATGGATATCTCTGACTTGAGTTGCGATCTTTTCGACATCCACGTAGTCGTCGCCACTGTATATAAAATCATCCACGTAGTGATAGTCCTTCACGGCTTGTGCTGCTTGAGGGTACTGTTGGCAGAATCGATCTGCATTTTTGTCGCGAATAAAGTGTGCAATGCAGGGTGCGCAATTGATTCCGAAAGTAGACATTAGGCTCTTGCTTCTCGGATTTGCTGTCGAACCACAGAAACCTTTGCGCATGGGTGTCTGCTGGTCTCACTCGGATCTGGTGGAACATCTCGGCAATATCCCCACAGATCGCCACTCGTACCACGTCTTTGGCGAGAGCCCTTATGTCAATAGACTGTACAGGTAGATCCAGGTTATCTACACTGTGAACCTCTTCCAAGTAGAATTGATTGCCATTATGTGGATTGGCAACCGTAAGCGTGACACGTTCCGATGCATTTTCTTTGCATGTTGTATCGTTGGTCCATTTTAGGCACAGTGGATCTGGAACGCCTTTTAAGCCGAGCTGCTTAAAGACCTTGTTGTCGATGAGCGTTAGTGCCGATCGCTCATCTAGAAATGCAAAAGTGTTAGTGACTTTCGTTTTATTAATGATTTGTATTGGAATGACACGGAAATATGTTGATGTTTTCTTCGGCAGCCTCGTATGCCGCAAACCTTCTCACGTTGGCACTTTTGGTGATGACGGTTTAGGCATTGTTGGCAGAGCTTGTGATTTTTCAGAAAAGACATCTTTTGTTGATGTGGCGTGCAGAAGATGTCAGGATACCAGTACGCTAAACCAGAATCGAGCACATAACAACATACGAGAAGGAAGAGTCATGAATCCGAACCAGGTATGCCGGAGGTGCGGTGAGGCAGGACACTGGGCTGGCGAGTGCAACAATAACCAACTAATCTTCTGCTGGCAATGCGGAAAAATCGGAACACGAACGAAAGAATGTTGTTGGAGATCGGGAAACGGGCGTCGGTTTCAGCCTATGAGGTCAGAGCAGGAACCAAGCCAACCAGCACCTCAAAATTGATAGGACAGCTAATAGAGGAGGCGGACCAACTGTCAGCAATGATAGAAATAGCAGGTAGAAAGATCAAGGCGACAATAGACTCTGGAGCCACAAGCAACTTCATGAGCCGACAGATGGCGGAAAATCTGAGAAACAAAGGAGACCGAGAGACCACAAACAAGTATACACTGCACACGGGAAGATCAGAAATATCAACCAGCAGTGGACAGGATACGTTCGATTCGGAAACAAAGAAATGAACATAACATTTCTCATCATGCCAGACGGAATAGATGCCTTAATCTTAGGATGGAATTTCTTAAGGCTAATGGACACCGAAATAGCATGCGGAAGCCACAGGATAAAAATTCCAACGACAAAAAGGATGCAGGGCAGGATAACCGAACGCATATCAATCATGGTGACAAAGAAAGAAGAGCAAGCAGAAATACACACGTTTCTAGAACACGAACTAATGGAGTTGGCGAAAATCAAGGGACCGTCAAAAGTAGGGATACACAGAATCACAATGAAGGACGACATCCCGATAAAACAGCGATATTATCCAAAAACCCCAAGCGGAGATCAATGCAAAAGTCGATGAGTTGCTGAAGCTAGGATGCATAGAACCATCACAAAGCCCATACAGTTGACCAATAGTAATGGTAAAGAAAAAGCAAACGGGCAAATGGAGATTATGCGTGGATTTTAGACAAATCAACGCAAAGTCGATAAAGGATGCATATCCGATGCCACGTATCGACTACATACTAAATCAATTGCGTGAGGCAAGGTTCATTAGCAGCTTGGACTTAAAGGACGGGTATTGGCAGATACCACTGGAGGACAGAAGTAGACCAATGACAGCATTTACAGTCCCAGGGAAAGGTTTATTCCAGTGGAAGGTAATGCCATTCGGTCTACACTCAGCGTCAGCAACGTTTCAACGAGCACTAGACCAAGTGATTGGCCCAGAGATGATGCCAAACGCGTTTGCATACCAAGACGACATAGTAATCGTAAGCAATACAATAAAAGAACACAAACAACACCTGCAAGAAGTATTCAGAAGGATAAAAGAGGCAAACCTAAGGATCAACTCAGAGAAGTGCCAGTTCTTCCGAAAGGAGTTAAAGTTCCTAGGGCACGTAGTGACAGAAAATGGTATAGCCACGGACCCAGACAAAGTAGCAGCAATAGCCCAGCTAAAACCACCAACATGCGTGAAAGAACTACGCCAATACCTGGGTGTAGCATCATGGTACAGAAGATTCGTACCAGGATTCGCAGCCCTAACACATCCACTACATGCATTACTAAAAAAAACAAAAAACAGGTGGCACTGGAATGAAGAACATCAGGAAGCATTCAACGCAGTAAAAGAAAAGCTAACAAATGGACCAGTGTTAGCATGCCCGGACTTCACGAAACTATTTGTTCTTCAAACAGACGCAAGCAACATGGGACTAGGAGCAATCCTCATACAGAACACCGAAGAAGGCGAAAGGGTCCTATCATATCTGTCCAGAGAACTAAATTCGTCGGAGAAAAGTTATTCGGCAACCGAAAAAGAGTGTCTGGCGATGGTATGGGCCGTACGAAAACTGAGGCCATACCTGGAAGGACACCATTTCAAGGTAGTGACCGATCACATGGCACTAAAATGGCTGAACAGCATAGATAGTCCCACAAGCAGAATAGCAAGATGGGCATTGGAACTACAGCAGTACGACTTTGAAATATCATATCGGAAAGGCAAGCTGAACATAGTAGCAGACGCCCTGTCGAGGCAACCAATGGAGAGATGCAATCGAATAACAGACAACGGCGCTAGACTACGACAAGCCAATAAGGAGTGTGAATGGATTCAGGGGATGATGACAAAAATCAAGCAACAGCCACAGAAATATGCAGACTATGTGATGGAAAACAGCCAATTATACAGAAACATACCACACAGAGCTGGACAAGAGCAAGTGGTGGCCTGGAAAATGTGTGTGCCAAAGAGCCTGCGACAACAAATAATGGAAGAAAACCACACGTCAGCGACGGCCGGGCATACGGGCAGTCGGCGAACATACTACTGGCCGGGAATGCAAATTGGGACGAGTGCTGGCCGGAAAATACATTGGCAATAAATACAAGCCAATCTCAAGCAACTGGATTTACGCCAGCATATGTGGTGCAAGGCCGAGAACCTAGAATGCCGGGAGCCATATATGACAGCGTCACAAATGGCACAGGAAAGGAGCAGACAACAACAGAGGAAAAAGCTAACCAGATGAAAGAACTTTTCGAACTCATCAGAAGGAACATGGAGACTGCGGCACAAGATCAGGCACGGCATTATAACTTGAGACGGCGCGAATGGAGACCGGCGATTGGATCTACGGTATGGTCAAACGCAGCAGAAGGATTTGCTGCAAAATTAGCACCCAAATTTGGAGGGCCGTACAAGGTTCAAGGGTTCATATCTCCAGTAATATGCAAGTTACAACATAAAGTCACGGGAAAAAGTAGACGAGCACACATTAGCCAGATAAAACAACAAGCAGATGATGTGGATACAGAGCCGCATACAACGTCACTCAATAACAATACCAAATCAACGTAAAATAATAACCAGCAACAACAACAACCAGAGGATTCGCATGTAAAACAATATAAAGCATCATTAAGCAACAACAACATATCAACGTAAAATACAATGAGCAGTAACCAAAATGCAAAGCATACAGTGGTGCCCAATAACAGAAATCTATTCGAGCAACAATAAATAAACAAAAAAAAAAAAAACAAACACAATACTCGGTGAACAAAATCTGGGATGACGCAAAAAGAAATGAGGAAAAGTAACGGGACCAAGTCGATACCAACACAAATGAATGGCTAGGCGCGCTGTGATGGTAGTAGTGAGAGAGACTCCAATAAAATAATCTCTTCATGAGTCAAATGGGCAATGCATATAAAACAAGCGGAACCAGGATAACGGTACCGGTCCCAAGCGACAGAAATGGTAAATGAAAAATCACTCTAGTAAAAACTATCAAAGAGTACACACAAATTTAAAAAGGAAAAAAAATTGTTTAAACATGAACAACAATAACAACATTTATGGCCAAGATGAAGGCGTAGGTCGAGGTGTGGCACCACGGGCACGAGCGGCACGGTGGCTATGGCTACGTGTCCGAGGAGGAGTCCGATGACGAGGGGCCGGTAGAGCTGGAGCCGGTCATAGTCATCTCCTCGGATGAAGATGAGGATGAGGACGTGTGGAGCATGGCAGACAGCGGCTACAACAGCGAGGAGAGTGCCACTGACTCGGTGGTAGAAAACCGAGACCAGTTGGCATTCGACGAGCTGCAGAACGAGAGGCAAGGTACGGTTGGCGCGATGGGGCTAAGCCCGACTTTAATGCCAGGATGTTGAGAGCAGTGGCAAATGACCTAGAAGTGCAGCGGCAGGCGAGAGAGCTGGAGGAGAACGAGCAGCAGCAGAACTGGGCAGCATGGTAACACCGCGAGATGGAGGAGCAGATGCGGTGGGATCACAATTAGAAAATAAGAGGGAAAAAGGGGGAAATAAAAGATGCGGAACGGGCCAAAGGGAAAATGCAGAGGAAAAGATGCCCTAATCCGCCAAAAAAATATAGAAAAGAAACTCAGTAATCGCCAACATAAATAAAAAGATGCCAAAAGGCCAACAAAAAGATGCGACCTGAGTCTAAACTATAACTAAAAAAAAAAAAAGAGAAAAACCACCAATAGAAAAAGATACCATAAGAAAAAACAAAAAAAAGGGGGGCATTTCGCTCCAGAAGAAGGGGGAAGTGTGAGGAACATATATTTGACAATAATGTCCCACACAACAACATGTAAAACCAATACAATGTAAAAAAAAGGATGCATGATGCCCGGCAATATGTTGCCAAAGATCATGTTTAGCAACATGTTGCTGCAATTAAAACACGCAACATTTCGATACGACGCAACATGTTCGATCGGACCACATACGGCCAACAGCAATTTCGTCACAGCGGGAAGATGCGTGGGAGGCAGAAAGCACAAAAACCAACGGCGGGAGAGCATAGGCACAAGAGAGAGGGCCTCGATGCTCCAATCATAAGAGGGCAGGGACCGATTAAGAGGGGGCATGCATGGAGAGCTGAGAATGCAGCAATACAGTCGCAGCACACCGACACTATGCGTGTGATAATTGAGAGCAGGTACCGGTGGATGGAGCGCGCTCTATGAGGCTGAACAATTAGAGAGACAAAGAACAGCCAAAGTGCATATCAAAGCAAAGACAATATCGTCGATCAAGTTCGATGGGCAAAGGGGGGTATGTGCAAGCCGAAGAAAGGGGGAATGGGATGCGGCTGCGTCGAGGACTATTACGGGACTTTCACCACGCATGGCAACAGCATGGATAAAAGGATGGGCCGATGGAAATTTACCGGCTGTATAGCGGTATCACCAAGTGATTCTGGAGGCCCAGGTTGCCTATATAAGGCGAGCAACGAGTCAGGACATCATCAAGTCGTCGAGTCAAGAGCAAACAATCAAGTCATCGAGTCCTGATCAGCAAGCGAAGCAACAAAATATCTTTTGGCCTTACGAGTAACCTTAAGAATATTTGGCGCCTAGCAATCAACAAGTACGAGCAAGTCATCGAGTTATAAGGCCTTACGAGTAACCTTATGGACTCTTTAAAACAACAACAAAATCTAAATACAATTACAACAAGTACACAGTCAATACGAGTATCAACCCGAATCAGGGTGAAATCGCGTCTAACCGTTCAGCAATAAGTCTGAAGCAGTATATATATGATATATGTGTCATGATTTATATGAACATTTAACCAAAAGAAACCCAGAAACACAGAAATAAACTCCAACATACATTTATATATACATTAATTATTGTGTCGAAATTTCACTGGGGCACAAATTAAAATTTGTTGTGCCGAACCTCGCCCTAAAGATTAAAATTATCCTGAAGGACGAAAAAAGGATCGTTACAAGCTGCTCTCTTCAGGGGGTTGCTTTGCTCCATTACAGCCGACGTCTAATACAGCTACTTTAGCCACGGGGGTTCAAGAATCCCGTTGGCGGTTCTGATGATCACTCGACGCACCTGGTTGTCTTTGGCCAGGATTGTTTGCTCGACTAAACCTTTTGGCCATCTATTTCGGGGCAGAGTCTCGTCCAATATTACAACGACGTCTCCAGCTGCTATTGGTGGTCACTTCGTACACCATATTCCTGCAACGTATTCGCGTACCCATCGTCGCCAGAATTGATCGGCGAATTCTTGTACAGCTTGCCACATGTGCTGTACGGTGTATGTGGTTTTGAAGACTGGTTTATAGCCGCTTGCTGATCCTAGTAGTAGGTGGTTTGGGGTGATAGCTTCGTCGTCTTTGCTGTCCAGAGAGACAAAAGTGCAGACAGAGTGCGCTTTGTAGGCCCTCACTGGTGAATTTTCTCGCTGGGCAGATTGCGTAGAGAACAGTATTGACGGAACGAACAAGTCGCTCCCATGCTCCCCTCATATGAGGAGCGGCTGGTGGATTAAATTTCCATTTGATGTTATCGAACGCCGGTTGCACGGCGTTAAAGTTGATCGTCTGCGTTTGTCACAGATAATCTTTTCGGCAGCTTTGAAGTTAGTGCCATTGTCGCTGTAAATTTCACTTGGGGTCCCGCGCCGATTGATAAAGTTTCGGATTCACATTATGCACGATGCAGTGTCCAGAGAGCACGCCTCTTCTATATGCACTGCCCGTATGGTTAGGCAGGTGAAAATAACGCCCCATCTTTTTTCGCTTCGCCGTTCTACAGCAACCAAGAAGGGCCCGAAGTAGTCGATACCGACGTAAGTGAAGGGACGTTGGTAGGCAGCCAGCCTGGCGATGGGAAGGGAGCCATTTGCGGTGGAATGTAAAACATGCCTCGAATCCTGTTAATACACGTCTCATGGGATGTGTGGTGCATTTCCTGATGATACCAGTTCACTATGAGCGGAGTAATGTGGTGCCCATATGGGAGCAGTATTTGATTTTGGCCGTTTAGGTTTTCTGCTCTCCCTCGGGCAGGAGCTGGTTTTCATCTAGGAAGATATTCAAACATATGAGTTTAGAATTTGCTTTAAAAGGTTTACCTCTCGTTAAGTTGCGAATTTCTGGGTTGAATTCAGATGACTGCGCATGCCGCAGTAGAAGTGTGCGTGTCTGCTGAAACATCTCGTAAGACACCTCTGTAGGTGGCGATGCCTTGTTTTGTTTCGCTTTCAGTTTCTCAATATAGAGAACAAAGCGCGCTAAAGCTCGATATAGCCTGCGCCAGTCGGAAAAATATTCCGCGTTAAGTTTTAGCTCCATCGGCGCATTGTCGATGAAGAGTATGTTGTGCCTGACTTCAGCATTGTTTGGTGGCCCCAAATCATCGCATTTTGGCCACTCGTGTTGAACCTGCAACAAATAGTCTGGACCGTCTAGCCAAGTTTTATATTTATTGGCGTTGTTTGTTTTAGTAGCAAGATCTGCATTTCGACCACGCGGTGCATGACGAATGGCTGAAACTTTCGTGGATCCATACGAAGCCATTTGAGAACAGTTTTTGAGTCGGACCAATAACAACTCGAATTAATTGACAAACTTGGATTGTGTTGGATTCGGTTACTCAGCTTTGCTCCGATAACTGCGGCCTGCAGTTCCATCCTTTGTATAGATAGTGGACTCAACGGTGCCACGTTCGCCTTGTAGGCCACGAAGCTAAGGTAGCAGACTGCTGCGTATGCCAATTCGCTGGCGTCAACGAACTTGTGGGTCATTATGGATTTGATCGCTGCTGTTGAAATAACATCTCGGGATGGTCAATCCGGCGATTGTTGTAAGGATCCGTTTCCATCGTATCCATTTGGGTAACAATGCGTCGGGCAAACCAGTATCCCAGCCAATGCCGCTTCTCCAGACTTCTTGCAATAGGATTTTCAGCTCTATTGTAAAGCATGAGATGAAGCCGAGTGGGTCGTACATTGACATAAGTACTTGCAAGAGTTCGCGTTTGGTTGGTAGTTTGTCGCTGTCCAAAACGTTGCGCTTCAGCCTGGCGAACTTGCAGATGAATGTGAATACGTCGGAGTTCGGCACCCAATATAGGGAGCAGCGAATCGCTCTTTAGTATTCGGAGGACCTCCTTTGAGTTCGAAGACCAATTGCGTATGTGGAAACCACCTGCTGCATGGATATCTCTGACTTGAGTTGCGATCTTTTCGACATTCACGTAGTCGTCGCCACTGTATATAAAATCATCCACGTAGTGATAGTCCTTCACGGCTTGTGCTGCTTGAGGGTACTGTTGGCAGAATCGATCTGCATTTTTGTCGCGAATAAAGTGTGCAATGCAGGGTGCGCAATTGATTCCGAAAGTAGACATTAGGCTCTTGCTTCTCGGATTTGCTGTCAAACCACAGAAACCTTTGCGCATGGGTGTCTGCTGGTCTCACTCGGATCTGGTGGAACATCTCGGCAATATCACCATATTTCTTCTTTTTTTTTTTTTTTTTTTTATACATTGTTTTTTAAATTTTTTTTTTTTGTTGGTTTTTTTCGCGTTTTTTTTTATTTTTTTTAAAAAAAATTGCAGAGCCCAGCGAAAAACATATTTATTTTTTTTTTTTTTTTACCGCCCTTTTTTGGTAAAAGGTTTTTTTTGTTGCGGCCGATTAATTTTTTTTGTTTTTGTTTCCCCAGCGATTTCCGTACTTGTCTGAAAACTACTGTAGAATCCAGTTCTGAGGATTGCCATCAAATGTTGGAAGCTCTTTCGGTATCGCTTGGTATTGCTGTGTTTAGGTCTACGTCCATTCGCACTTTATTTTCTGGATAGTACGATGTAGCCCTGTTTTGAATATTCGTAAAATTCCAATGCCATCGGCGTAGCACTTAGGTGCGGTGGTTCGCGTGCCGTAGCACGCGTGTTGTTTGAGGTTAGGAACGGCAGCTGCGGTGCCTCGTGATCGTAATGCCACGTGTCACGCACAGCTGAGTATGTGACCATCGCTTCTTGTTTGGCAGAAGTAAAAATAGGAACAGCTGTCCTAGCTGCGTCCTGGAATATTTTTGGCGCAAGTGAGCCTGAGGTTCGCCTGCTCGTGTGGTATATCCGAGGTTCTGCAATGCGTTGCTCAATATGGTTGTGATGACTTCCGTAGACACGTTGACGCAGTCGCAGTTCCAGCTGTTCTCAGACTTCTCCTCCAACGCAGTCGAAATGATACCAGGAACAATATCGATTGCATTGCAACATGAGGTCATTGTCTTCCTGCCTGCATGCACATCTTGCAATGATATATTCCGCTTGATAAGTCTTTTGTTGCCATGGTTTACCAATGAGTTTATACTTTTAAGCGATGTTGATTAGTTACGTGACCTATGTAGTTCGTAAACGGTTGACCGTTGAGGTTATGTATCACAATTTAGTGATTGGTTATGCAATCATCGAGGTTAACCTCTATATGATTGACGTGTAGAACCGTGGGTTGACGCGTCGAGTTGAGTTAAATAATTAACTTTTTCGGTTCCTTTAGTGGTTTACCACTGTTAGATTAATTTATAGAATTAATCTGTAGAATAAATTTATAGAATTAATTCATGGCCTATAGTTTATAGAATTAATTATAGAATTAATTCCTGGCATAATTTATAGAATTGTTGAGTTTGGCGCTAAGGTTCGATGTTTTAGAAAGCCCACAAGAAACACTTCACTTTTCACGTGATATTCATTTATTCTTCCAAGTGTTTTCTTATGCTAATGGTAGGCTAAGTGGGTGTGTGTATGGTGAGCCGGTAGTTGTGCCGCTATAAATTAATCGCCCTTACTCGCGGTTGTAACCAAACTGTTCTGTCCGCCGCTTAGTAACAAGCAAGTAACAAGCATAGAACCTAACATGTAAGCTTAAAGCGCAAGATGCAACGGTTAATTTCCCAGCACGTAGGCTGGCGCTTAAGTATAAGTATGAAAATGAAAGAGAATGAGTGATATGGGTTAACCCATTGGTGGCTGCGTCGGGTCTGCTGGGCAGTTAGCGGATTTCGGCGGCAACATTCCCACCCCAGTAAGTGTGTGCAGTGTGTGCATATCAAAGCAAAGACAATATCGTCGATCAAGTTCGATGGGCAAAGGGGGTATGTGCAAGCCGAAGAAAGGGGGAATGGGGTATTGGGGAAGCCCTGTCTACGAGGCGAATAACATATGGATGACGTAGACAAATGATTTGAGTTAATATCGAAGTAAATTAACTAAATCCAAATTAACAAAATTCCATATGATGCTCACATAAAGTAAACGGTCAAATAAACATAAAATCAATATGTTGCTCACATAAAGTGAACGGCCATATAGAAGAGCAAACATGCGAACAAATTCGAGAGAACAAGCCCATAATGAGAAGGACATGCGACCAGAGCAGAAACTAGAAAAGGATGGAGGCCTGCATAGCAACAGAGACGCTATGTGGGCAAAGCAGAGCAACAAGGACAAGAGTCAATGGGCGCACAGCAGTCAAGAAAGTGGATGCGGCTGCGTCGAGGACTATTACGGGACTTTCACCACGCATGGCAACAGCATGGATGAAAGGATGGGCCGATGGAAATTTACCGGCTGTATAGCGGTATCACCAAGTGATTCTGGAGGCCCAGGTTGCCTATATAAGGCGAGCAACGAGTCAGGACATCATCAAGTCGTCGAGTCAAGATCAAACAATCAAGTCATCGAGTCCTGATCAGCAAGCGAAGCAACAAAATATCTTTTGGCCTTACGAGTAACCTTAAGAATATTTGGCGCCTAGCAATCAACAAGTACAAGCAAGTCATCGAGTTATAAGGCCTTACGAGTAACCTTATGGACTCTTTAAAACAACAACAAAATCTAAATACAATTACAACAAGTACACAGTCAATACGAGTATCAACCCGAATCAGGGTGAAATCGCGTCTAACCGTTCAGCAATAAGTCTGAAGCAGTATATATATGATATATGTGTCATGATTTATATGAACATTTAACCAAAAGAAACCCAGAAACACAGAAATAAACTCCAACATACATTTATATATACATTAATTATTGTGTCGTAATTTCACTGGGGCACAAATTAAAATTTGTTGTGCCGAACCTCGAACTAAAGATTAAAATTATCCTGAAGGACGCGAAAAAAGGATCGTTACAACTGGCGCCCAACGTGCTATACTAGTGAAAATTAAAACGAAAATAAATAAAAAGTGTATAATAAATTCAAAATGGGTAGAAATTGGATCTATCACATGAAAAAAAGGTGTTTTTCAAAAAGGCCAACAAAAAAATTTTAAGGAAAAAAACGAACAAAGCCCCCAGCAGAGGGGGGGGAAGGGGGGGAGGAGGGGGGGCCAGGCATTTAAAAAAATAAAATTCTTCTTTGTTTTTTCCCTTTTTTTCCCCCAAAGGGGGGGGAGTGGGGGAACAAGAAAAAAAAGGGGGAAAAAAAACCAAAAAAAAAAAAAAAAATAACCCCAAAAAAATGGCACAAAACACAGCAAGCAGGACTACCGAGTATGCCAAGGTGGCTAAACAAGTAAGAGAGTGGACGTTTAAGTTCGATGGAAATTCGTGGTCAGCGGACATGTACGGCATAGAACTGGATATGATACCAAGGGCGATGCCAGAATTGCTAAAAGACAGAGCTCTAAAATGGTATGTTGCGAACAACAAACAATGGCCGTCATGGAAAGAATTTGCAGAATGCTTCAAGAGATACTTTTTGCCAAAGGGATTTTTTACCAAACTAGCCGATCAGGTCAAGGCACGCAAACAGGGCAACAATGAATGCTTTAAGGACTACATGGTAGAAATGCAGACAATGATGAGGCCTCTAAAGATTCCACAATTTGAGCAACTCGAAGTAATCCTTGAAAATTGCACACCAGACTTGCGAATATTCGTTCGGCCACACAACATCACAAATCTGGAGGCACTGATGCAACTAGCGGAGGAACATGAAATGCTGGAGAAGGAAAGAGCCGAATTTTACCACAGAAATAACTCACGTAGAGATCACAGCAGCCAAGTAAATCACAGGGGGATAAACAATTACGGACCCCAAGAAACACAATGCAGAAGATGTCAGGATACCAGTACGCTAAACCAGAATCGAGCACATAACAACATACGAGAAGGAAGAGTCATGAATCCGAACCAGGTATGCCGGAGGTGCGGTGAGGCAGGACACTGGGCTGGCGAGTGCAACAATAACCAACTAATCTTCTGCTGGCAATGCGGAAAAATCGGAACACGAACGAAAGAATGTTGTTGGAGATCGGGAAACGGGCGTCGGTTTCAGCCTATGAGGTCAGAGCAGGAACCAAGCCAACCAGCACCTCAAAATTGATAGGACAGCTAATAGAGGAGGCGGACCAACTGTCAGCAATGATAGAAATAGCAGGTAGAAAGATCAAGGCGACAATAGACTCTGGAGCCACAAGCAACTTCATGAGCCGACAGATGGCGGAAAATCTGAGAAACAAAGGAGACCGAGAGACCACAAACAAGTATACACTGCACACGGGAAGATCAGAAATATCAACGAGCAGTGGACAGGATACGTTCGATTCGGAAACAAAGAAATGAACATAACATTTCTCATCATGCCAGACGGAATAGATGCCTTAATCTTAGGATGGAATTTCTTAAGGCTAATGGACACCGAAATAGCATGCGGAAGCCACAGGATAAAAATTCCAACGACAAAAAGGATGCAGGGCAGGATAACCGAACGCATATCAATCATGGTGACAAAGAAAGAAGAGCAAGCAGAAATACACACGTTTCTAGAACACGAACTAATGGAGTTGGCGAAAATCAAGGGACCGTCAAAAGTAGGGATACACAGAATCACAATGAAGGACGACATCCCGATAAAACAGCGATATTATCCAAAAAACCCCAAGCGGAGATCAATGCAAAAGTCGATGAGTTGCTGAAGCTAGGATGCATAGAACCATCACAAAGCCCATACAGTTGACCAATAGTAATGGTAAAGAAAAAGCAAACGGGCAAATGGAGATTATGCGTGGATTTTAGACAAATCAACGCAAAGTCGATAAAGGATGCATATCCGATGCCACGTATCGACTACATACTAAATCAATTGCGTGAGGCAAGGTTCATTAGCAGCTTGGACTTAAAGGACGGGTATTGGCAGATACCACTGGAGGACAGAAGTAGACCAATGACAGCATTTACAGTCCCAGGGAAAGGTTTATTCCAGTGGAAGGTAATGCCATTCGGTCTACACTCAGCGTCAGCAACGTTTCAACGAGCACTAGACCAAGTGATTGGCCCAGAGATGATGCCAAACGCGTTTGCATACCAAGACGACATAGTAATCGTAAGCAATACAATAAAAGAACACAAACAACACCTGCAAGAAGTATTCAGAAGGATAAAAGAGGCAAACCTAAGGATCAACTCAGAGAAGTGCCAGTTCTTCCGAAAGGAGTTAAAGTTCCTAGGGCACGTAGTGACAGAAAATGGTATAGCCACGGACCCAGACAAAGTAGCAGCAATAGCCCAGCTAAAACCACCAACATGCGTGAAAGAACTACGCCAATACCTGGGTGTAGCATCATGGTACAGAAGATTCGTACCAGGATTCGCAGCCCTAACACATCCACTACATGCATTACTAAAAAAAACAAAAAACAGGTGGCACTGGAATGAAGAACATCAGGAAGCATTCAACGCAGTAAAAGAAAAGCTAACAAATGGACCAGTGTTAGCATGCCCGGACTTCACGAAACTATTTGTTCTTCAAACAGACGCAAGCAACATGGGACTAGGAGCAATCCTCATACAGAACACCGAAGAAGGCGAAAGGGTCCTATCATATCTGTCCAGAGAACTAAATTCGTCGGAGAAAAGTTATTCGGCAACCGAAAAAGAGTGTCTGGCGATGGTATGGGCCGTACGAAAACTGAGGCCATACCTGGAAGGACACCATTTCAAGGTAGTGACCGATCACATGGCACTAAAATGGCTGAACAGCATAGATAGTCCCACAAGCAGAATAGCAAGATGGGCATTGGAACTACAGCAGTACGACTTTGAAATATCATATCGGAAAGGCAAGCTGAACATAGTAGCAGACGCCCTGTCGAGGCAACCAATGGAGAGATGCAATCGAATAACAGACAACGGCGCTAGACTACGACAAGCCAATAAGGAGTGTGAATGGATTCAGGGGATGATGACAAAAATCAAGCAACAGCCACAGAAATATGCAGACTATGTGATGGAAAACAGCCAATTATACAGAAACATACCACACAGAGCTGGACAAGAGCAAGTGGTGGCCTGGAAAATGTGTGTGCCAAAGAGCCTGCGACAACAAATAATGGAAGAAAACCACACGTCAGCGACGGCCGGGCATACGGGCAGTCGGCGAACATACTACTGGCCGGGAATGCAAATTGGGACGAGTGCTGGCCGGAAAATACATTGGCAATAAATACAAGCCAATCTCAAGCAACTGGATTTACGCCAGCATATGTGGTGCAAGGCCGAGAACCTAGAATGCCGGGAGCCATATATGACAGCGTCACAAATGGCACAGGAAAGGAGCAGACAACAACAGAGGAAAAAGCTAACCAGATGAAAGAACTTTTCGAACTCATCAGAAGGAACATGGAGACTGCGGCACAAGATCAGGCACGGCATTATAACTTGAGACGGCGCGAATGGAGACCGGCGATTGGATCTACGGTATGGTCAAACGCAGCAGAAGGATTTGCTGCAAAATTAGCACCCAAATTTGGAGGGCCGTACAAGGTTCAAGGGTTCATATCTCCAGTAATATGCAAGTTACAACATAAAGTCACGGGAAAAAGTAGACGAGCACACATTAGCCAGATAAAACAACAAGCAGATGATGTGGATACAGAGCCGCATACAACGTCACTCAATAACAATACCAAATCAACGTAAAATAATAACCAGCAACAACAACAACCAGAGGATTCGCATGTAAAACAATATAAAGCATCATTAAGCAACAACAACATATCAACGTAAAATACAATGAGCAGTAACCAAAATGCAAAGCATACAGTGGTGCCCAATAACAGAAATCTATTCGAGCAACAATAAATAAACAAAAAAAAAAAAAAAACACAATACTCGGTGAACAAAATCTGGGATGACGCAAAAAGAAATGAGGAAAAGTAACGGGACCAAGTCGATACCAACACAAATGAATGGCTAGGCGCGCTGTGATGGTAGTAGTGAGAGAGACTCCAATAAAATAATCTCTTCATGAGTCAAATGGGCAATGCATATAAAACAAGCGGAACCAGGATAACGGTACCGGTCCCAAGCGACAGAAATGGTAAATGAAAAATCACTCTAGTAAAAACTATCAAAGAGTACACACAAATTTAAAAAGGAAAAAAAATTGTTTAAACATGAACAACAATAACAACATTTATGGCCAAGATGAAGGCGTAGGTCGAGGTGTGGCACCACGGGCACGAGCGGCACGGTGGCTATGGCTACGTGTCCGAGGAGGAGTCCGATGACGAGGGGCCGGTAGAGCTGGAGCCGGTCATAGTCATCTCCTCGGATGAAGATGAGGATGAGGACGTGTGGAGCATGGCAGACAGCGGCTACAACAGCGAGGAGAGTGCCACTGACTCGGTGGTAGAAAACCGAGACCAGTTGGCATTCGACGAGCTGCAGAACGAGAGGCAAGGTACGGTTGGCGCGATGGGGCTAAGCCCGACTTTAATGCCAGGATGTTGAGAGCAGTGGCAAATGACCTAGAAGTGCAGCGGCAGGCGAGAGAGCTGGAGGAGAACGAGCAGCAGCAGAACTGGGCAGCATGGTAACACCGCGAGATGGAGGAGCAGATGCGGTGGGATCACAATTAGAAAATAAGAGGGAAAAAGGGGGAAATAAAAGATGCGGAACGGGCCAAAGGGAAAATGCAGAGGAAAAGATGCCCTAATCCGCCAAAAAAATATAGAAAAGAAACTCAGTAATCGCCAACATAAATAAAAAGATGCCAAAAGGCCAACAAAAAGATGCGACCTGAGTCTAAACTATAACTAAAAAAAAAAAAAGGAGAAAAACCACCAATAGAAAAAGATACCATAAGAAAAAACAAAAAAAAAGGGGGGGCATTTCGCTCCAGAAGAAGGGGGAAGTGTGAGGAACATATATTTGACAATAATGTCCCACACAACAACATGTAAAACCAATACAATGTAAAAAAAAGGATGCATGATGCCCGGCAATATGTTGCCAAAGATCATGTTTAGCAACATGTTGCTGCAATTAAAACACGCAACATTTCGATACGACGCAACATGTTCGATCGGACCACATACGGCCAACAGCAATTTCGTCACAGCGGGAAGATGCGTGGGAGGCAGAAAGCACAAAAACCAACGGCGGGAGAGCATAGGCACAAGAGAGAGGGCCTCGATGCTCCAATCATAAGAGGGCAGGGACCGATTAAGAGGGGGCATGCATGGAGAGCTGAGAATGCAGCAATACAGTCGCAGCACACCGACACTATGCGTGTGATAATTGAGAGCAGGTACCGGTGGATGGAGCGCGCTCTATGAGGCTGAACAATTAGAGAGACAAAGAACAGCCAAAGTGCATATCAAAGCAAAGACAATATCGTCGATCAAGTTCGATGGGCAAAGGGGGGTATGTGCAAGCCGAAGAAAGGGGGAATGGGATGCGGCTGCGTCGAGGACTATTACGGGACTTTCACCACGCATGGCAACAGCATGGATAAAAGGATGGGCCGATGGAAATTTACCGGCTGTATAGCGGTATCACCAAGTGATTCTGGAGGCCCAGGTTGCCTATATAAGGCGAGCAACGAGTCAGGACATCATCAAGTCGTCGAGTCAAGAGCAAACAATCAAGTCATCGAGTCCTGATCAGCAAGCGAAGCAACAAAATATCTTTTGGCCTTACGAGTAACCTTAAGAATATTTGGCGCCTAGCAATCAACAAGTACGAGCAAGTCATCGAGTTATAAGGCCTTACGAGTAACCTTATGGACTCTTTAAAACAACAACAAAATCTAAATACAATTACAACAAGTACACAGTCAATACGAGTATCAACCCGAATCAGGGTGAAATCGCGTCTAACCGTTCAGCAATAAGTCTGAAGCAGTATATATATGATATATGTGTCATGATTTATATGAACATTTAACCAAAAGAAACCCAGAAACACAGAAATAAACTCCAACATACATTTATATATACATTAATTATTGTGTCGAAATTTCACTGGGGCACAAATTAAAATTTGTTGTGCCGAACCTCGCCCTAAAGATTAAAATTATCCTGAAGGACGAAAAAAGGATCGTTACAAGCTGCTCTCTTCAGGGGGTTGCTTTGCTCCATTACAGCCGACGTCTAATACAGCTACTTTAGCCACGGGGCGTTCAAGAATCCCGTTGGCGGTTCTGATGATCACTCGACGCACCTGGTTGTCTTTGGCCAGGATTGTTTGCTCGACTAAACCTTTTGGCCATCTATTTCGGGGCAGAGTCTCGTCCAATATTACAACGACGTCTCCAGCTGCTATTGGTGGTCACTTCGTACACCATATTCCTGCAACGTATTCGCGTACCCATCGTCGCCAGAATTGATCGGCGAATTCTTGTACAGCTTGCCACATGTGCTGTACGGTGTATGTGGTTTTGAAGACTGGTTTATAGCCGCTTGCTGATCCTAGTAGTAGGTGGTTTGGGGTGATAGCTTCGTCGTCTTTGCTGTCCAGAGAGACAAAAGTGCAGACAGAGTGCGCTTTGTAGGCCCTCACTGGTGAATTTTCTCGCTGGGCAGATTGCGTAGAGAACAGTATTGACGGAACGAACAAGTCGCTCCCATGCTCCCCTCATATGAGGAGCGGCTGGTGGATTAAATTTCCATTTGATGTTATCGAACGCCGGTTGCACGGCGTTAAAGTTGATCGTCTGCGTTTGTCACAGATAATCTTTTCGGCAGCTTTGAAGTTAGTGCCATTGTCGCTGTAAATTTCACTTGGGGTCCCGCGCCGATTGATAAAGTTTCGGATTCACATTATGCACGATGCAGTGTCCAGAGAGCACGCCTCTTCTATATGCACTGCCCGTATGGTTAGGCAGGTGAAAATAACGCCCCATCTTTTTTCGCTTCGCCGTTCTACAGCAACCAAGAAGGGCCCGAAGTAGTCGATACCGACGTAAGTGAAGGGACGTTGGTAGGCAGCCAGCCTGGCGATGGGAAGGGAGCCATTTGCGGTGGAATGTAAAACATGCCTCGAATCCTGTTAATACACGTCTCATGGGATGTGTGGTGCATTTCCTGATGATACCAGTTCACTATGAGCGGAGTAATGTGGTGCCCATATGGGAGCAGTATTTGGTTTTGGCCGTTTAGGTTTTCTGCTCTCCCTCGGGCAGGAGCTGGTTTTCATCTAGGAAGATATTCAAACATATGAGTTTAGAATTTGCTTTAAAAGGTTTACCTCTCGTTAAGTTGCGAATTTCTGGGTTGAATTCAGATGACTGCGCATGCCGCAGTAGGAGTGTGCGTGTCTGCTGAAACATCTCGTAAGACACCTCTGTAGGTGGCGATGCCTTGTTTTGTTTCGCTTTCAGTTTCTCAATATAGAGAACAAAGCGCGCTAAAGCTCGATATAGCCTGCGCCAGTCGGAAAAATATTCCGCGTTAAGTTTTAGCTCCATCGGCGCATTGTCGATGAAGAGTATGTTGTGCCTGACTTCAGCATTGTTTGGTGGCCCCAAATCATCGCATTTTGGCCACTCGTGTTGAACCTGCAACAAATAGTCTGGACCGTCTAGCCAAGTTTTATATTTATTGGCGTTGTTTGTTTTAGTAGCAAGATCTGCATTTCGACCACGCGGTGCATGACGAATGGCTGAAACTTTCGTGGATCCATACGAAGCCATTTGAGAACAGTTTTTGAGTCGGACCAATAACAACTCGAATTAATTGACAAACTTGGATTGTGTTGGATTCGGTTACTCAGCTTTGCTCCGATAACTGCGGCCTGCAGTTCCATCCTTTGTATAGATAGTGGACTCAACGGTGCCACGTTCGCCTTGTAGGCCACGAAGCTAAGGTAGCAGACTGCTGCGTATGCCAATTCGCTGGCGTCAACGAACTTGTGGGTCATTATGGATTTGATCGCTGCTGTTGAAATAACATCTCGGGATGGTCAATCCGGCGATTGTTGTAAGGATCCGTTTCCATCGTATCCATTTGGGTAACAATGCGTCGGGCAAACCAGTATCCCAGCCAATGCCGCTTCTCCAGACTTCTTGCAATAGGATTTTCAGCTCTATTGTAAAGCATGAGATGAAGCCGAGTGGGTCGTACATTGACATAAGTACTTGCAAGAGTTCGCGTTTGGTTGGTGGTTTGTCGCTGTCCAAAACGTTGCGCTTCAGCCTGGCGAACTTGCAGATGAATGTGAATACGTCGGAGTTCGGCACCCAATATAGGGAGCAGCGAATCGCTCTTTAGTATTCGGAGGACCTCCTTTGAGTTCGAAGACCAATTGCGTATGTGGAAACCACCTGCTGCATGGATATCTCTGACTTGAGTTGCGATCTTTTCGACATTCACGTAGTCGTCGCCACTGTATATAAAATCATCCACGTAGTGATAGTCCTTCACGGCTTGTGCTGCTTGAGGGTACTGTTGGCAGAATCGATCTGCATTTTTGTCGCGAATAAAGTGTGCAATGCAGGGTGCGCAATTGATTCCGAAAGTAGACATTAGGCTCTTGCTTCTCGGATTTGCTGTCAAACCACAGAAACCTTTGCGCATGGGTGTCTGCTGGTCTCACTCGGATCTGGTGGAACATCTCGGCAATATCACCACAGATCGCCACTCGTACCACGTCTTTGGCGAGAGCCCTTATGTCAATAGACTGTACAGGTAGATCCAGGTTATCTACACTGTGAACCTCTTCCAAGTAGAATTGATTGCCATTATGTGGATTGGCAACCGTAAGCGTGACACGTCATGCATTGCATGTTGCATCGTTGGTCCATTTTAGGCACAGTGGATCTGGAACGCCTTTTAAGCCGAGCTGCTTAAAGACCTTGTTGTCGATGAGCGTTAGTGCCGATCGCTCATCTAGAAATGCAAAAGTGTTAGTGACTTTCGTTTTATTAATGATTTGTATTGGAATGTTTTCTTCGGCAGCCTCGTATGCCGCAAACCTTCTCACGTTGGCACTTTTGGTGATGACGGTTTAGGCATTGTTGGCAGAGCTTGTGATTTTTCAGAAAAGACATCTTTTGTTGATGTGGCGTGGCTTTGAACGATGGGCAGCTGTGTATTTTGTGCCCGGGTTCGTTACATACGACGCACGTAATTTCCTTGACCTGCTCTTTAGGTGCCTCTGTGTGATGATTTAGGCTTCCGCTCTTCTTATGGTAAAGCGGCGATGTTACCTGGCTTGCTGCTTCAGCTATTTCGTAGATCCATTCGCTAAAAGATTCCATTGATGGTATCTTAGTGTCTTTGGGAAACATTGCCCACTGCAGCTTTAGTTGTGTGGGGATTTTCTCTAGTAGCTCTTGTACGAGCATTGGGTTCTGTAACCTGTGAGTCCACATGCTTCCATCGTTGAGTAGAGTTTCGTACACACAGTGGTTCAAGCTTATCTTTTATTGCGGGTAGTTGCCGCGCTTTTTCCAGTAAATTGTGCAAAATATGCTCTGGCCGACCAAAACACATACGTAATGTTTGTATGATTTCAGCGACCATTGCTGGTAAAAGGAGTTTAGGCTAGCTTGCAGCCGCTTAAGATTTTCTGCATTCGTATACCCAGCGATTTCCGTACTTGTCTGAAAACTACTGTAGAATCCAGTTCTAAGGATTGCCATCAAATGTTGGAAGCTCTTTCGGTATCGCTTGGTATTGCTGTGTTTAGGTCTACGTCCATTCGCACTTTATTTTCTGGATAGTACGATGCAGCCCTGTTTTGAATATTCGTAAAATTCCAGGGTGCCATCGGCGTAGCACTTAGGTGCGGTGGTTCAGTTTGTTTGAGGTTAGGAACGGCAGCTGCGGTGCCTCGTGATCGTAATGCCACGTGTCACGCACAGCTGAGTATGTGACCATCGCTTTTTGTTTGGCAGAAGTAAAAATAGGAACAGCTGTCCTAGCTGCGTCCTGGAATATTTTTGGCGGGCATAGTCCAAAGTCCCGATCCGGTTCTTGTAGCGGCCCCGTTGGTTTTGCTGGTGACGAAGTAGCCTGAGGTTCGCCTGCTCGTGGGTATACCGAGGTTCTGCAATGCGTTGCTCAATATGGTTGTGATGACTTCCGTAGACACGTTGACGCAGTCGCAGTTCCAGCTGTTCTCAGACTTCTCCTCCAACGCAGTCGAAATGATACCAGGAACAGTATCGATTGCATTGCAACATGAGGTCATTGTCTTCCTGCCTGCATGCACATCTTGCAATGATATATTCCGCTTGATAAGTCTTTTGTTGCCATGGTTTACCAATGAGTTTATACTTTTAAGCGATGTTGATTAGTTACGTGACCTATGTAGGTCGTAAACGGTTGACCGTTGAGGTTATGTATCACAATTTAGTGATTGGTTATGCAATCATCGAGGTTAACCTCTATATGATTGACGTGTAGAACCGTGGGTTGACGCGTCGAGTTGAGTTAAATAATTAACTTTTTCGGTTCCTTTAGTGGTTTACCACTGTTAGATTAATTTATAGAATTAATCTGTAGAATAAATTTATAGAATTAATTCATGGCCTATAGTTTATAGAATTAATTATAGAATTAATTCCTGGCATAATTTATAGAATTGTTGAGTTTGGCGCTAAGGTTCGATGTTTTAGAAAGCCCACAAGAAACACTTCACTTTTCACGTGATACTTCATTTATTTCTTCCAAGTGTTTTCTTATGCTAATGGTAGGCTAAGTGGGTGTGTGTATGGTGAGCGAGCGAGCCGGTAGTTGAGCCGCTATAAATTAATCGCCCTTACTCGCGGTTGTAACCAAACTGTTCTGTCCGCCGCTTAGTAACAAGCATAGAACCTAACATGTAAGCTTAAAGCGCAAGATGCAACGGTTAATTTCCCAGCACGTAGGCTGGCGCTTAAGTATAAGTATGAAAATGAAAGAGAATGAGTGATATGGGTTAACCCATTGGTGGCTGCGTCGGGTCTGCTGGGCAGTTAGCGGATTTCGGCGGCAACATTCCCCCCCCCCCAGTAAAGCTGCTCTCTTCAGGGGGTTGCTTTGCTCCATTACAGCCGACGTCTAATACAGCTACTTTAGCCACGGGCCGTTCAAGAGTCCCGTTGGCGGTTCTGATGATCACTCGACGCACCTGGTTGTCTTTGGCCAGGATTGTTTGCTCGACTATACCTTTTGGCCATCTATTTCGGGGCAGAGTCTCGTCCAATATTACAACGACGTCTCCAGCTGCTATTGGTGGTCACTTCGTAAACCATTTTCCTGCAACGTATTCGCGTACCCATCGTCGCCAGAATTGATCGGCGAATTCTTGTACAGCTTGCCACATGTGCTGTACGGTGTATGTGGTTTTGAAGACTGGTTTATAGCCGCTTGCTGATCCTAGTAGTAGGTGGTTTGGGGTGATAGCCTCGTCGTCTTTGCTGTCCAGAGAGACAAAAGTGCAGACAGAGTGCGCTTTGTAGGCCCTCACTGGTGAATTTTCTCGCTGGGCAGATTGCGTAGAGAACAGTATTGACGGAACGAACAAGTCGCTCCCATGCTCCCCCCATATGAGGAGCGGCTGGTGGATTAAATTTCCATTTGATGTTATCGAACGCCGGTTGCACGGCGTTGAAGTTGATCGTCTGCGTTTGTCACAGATAATCTTTTCGGCAGCTTTGAAGTTAGTGCCATTGTCGCTGTAAATTTCACTTGGGGTCCCGCGCCGATTGATAAAGTTTCGGATTCACATTATGCACGATGCAGTGTCCAGAGAGCACGCCTCTTCTATATGCACTGCCCGTATGGTTAGGCAGGTGAAAATAACGCCCCATCTTTTTTCGCTTCGCCGTTCTACAGCAACCAAGAAGGGCCCGAAGTAGTCGATACCGACGTAAGTGAAGGGACGTTGGTAGGCAGCCAGCCTGGCGATGGGCAAGGGAGCCATTTGCGGTGGAACAGGCATGGCGCTCTTATTTTTACAGCTTTGGCAAGACTTCCGCATGCCTTTGCATAACATCAACGCTCTCGTGGAAGACGGACGTGTTTTTTTTAAGCTCCCGCATTTTAACTGATTTTATAATTTTTTTTATTTTGTTTTATCGGTATCGCGATCGAAAATTATAATTATAACATTAAATCTAACCATATCACTCGTTTGCGTTTTTGTGTGTTTGTGTTAATAATTTTTAACAACCTTAATTCTGTTAAAACCTTTGTTGGTTTTTTTTTTTCCTTCTTTTCTTTCTCTCTTTCCCACCTTTTTTTTTTCTTTCTTGTAAATCACAAGCAACGCTCATTTGTTGTTGTCTTGCAATTTCTGTGAGTTCTTGTTGCAGTGTTTTTGTTTTTGTGATTTCTAGCTCCCGCGCTCGCGCTCTTTAACTTTTTTCGTTTTCGTTTCACTCGTCGCCGTTATTTGCGCTCATACTGCAGTCTGTTGTGTGTCTGTAATTTAGACTCTATAGTGCTCTCTTTATCTTTTAACCCTTGTGCACCCTCAATATTTCGCTTTCTTATTATTTCTGGACCTCAGAGTGAGTTATATATTTTAATACCAATACATATCTCATTTTTATTTGTTTGGTTGCTAATTCATCAAATTAACTCATAATGCCTGTCTGTTCGGTTAAAAATTGTTTGCAGCCCGCCTCACCCCTGAATAGTTTTATTTACTGTTGGTTGTGTAAAACTACAGTACATGTTAAGTGCGCCGGCTTTACATGCAGGGTAAAGGATCTTTTAGATCTAAAAAAGGGTCTCAAATGGGGATGTGAGTCATGCCGTATCGTGGAAGATGAAATGGAACTTTTCATGCGGCAAACAAAGGATAACCTGATGAGTCTGTCCGCCAATTTTCTTAAATTCTCGCAAGAGTTTAAAGCTGTCGAGTCACAGTTTAGTAGTTTAACGCTACTGACTGAGTCTCGAAAGCGTAAGAAGGCAGGAGAACAGACTTCTGATTTGTCCTTGTGTTTGCCGGTCTCCACATCGATTTCGGTTCCGACCCCCTCTCAACCAATGCCAACCTAATTCCGCAGACGATGTCTGTAGTGTCCGTTTTGTCTGGGCAAGAATCTACACCGATGGATTTTGCCGATAGGGATTCTAGTGATAGTAGTGCCGGAGTGCCACTTGTTGCAACTGATGCTACAATAAATGCGGTAGCTGATGCAATACCTGCAATGCCGAAACCATTGGTGGGAGTGCCACCTAAAAAACACATTTTTGTTTCGAGACTTCTCCCTGATGCTACATCGGATGATGTCATGGCCCACATTCGGGCTAAACTGAATGTCTCCAATATATCAATAGAAAAGTTCAAATTTTCATATTCTAGAGAAATTTCATCTTTTAAAATCAGTGTTCCAATTGAGTTCTTTGACTGTATCTGCAGTTCTAGCTTCTGGCCGAAAAGCTTAATTGTGAAGGAGTTTACATCCAGAAAAAGGAAGACACGGGGCCAAACAAGGATTCCTTCACTATCTATTCCTCTTTCTTCCTCATCTATTCACACTCCTTCCTTATCTATTCCTTCTTCTACTCTATCAAAAAACTAACAACTTCCTTCTCTGTCGGCTATCAGAACGTCAGAGGCCTTAATACTAAACTTACTAAACAATTAGTAGATAGTCTGGCTTTTGATTTTGACCTAATTGCTTTTACTGAGACTTGGTTAAAACCTGACGTTTTTGACGCCACAGTTCTACCCTCTAAATTCAATTATTTTAGACGTTATCGTACTGATCGTAGGGGTGGTGGAGTTCTTATTGCTGTAGATTCCGCCCTATCATCAGGTCTGATAACAATACCTGGCTCAAGTACTATCGAATTTATATGCGTTAAGTTATCTTTTACTCGTTTTTCCATTTTTGTTACCTGTTCTTACATTCCGCCCCAATCGGAATGGCCAACATATTTACTACACTTAGATTCTATTAAATTTATACTTGAACTACTTTCTGACAGAGACTTATTAATTGTCCTTGGGGACTTTAACCTGCCCACTATGACTTGGTCAACAGTTAATGGTAGCAAAACGTTGCTGCCCTCTGGGTGTCATGATTTTATTGATGGTCTGCTTGAGCTTTCGTTGGCCCAGCTGAATTCGATTTCTAATACGTCTGGCAGATTTCTGGATCTGATTTTTACTTCTGATCCCAGCTTTTGTGAATTATCTAGAACTAGTCCAGTGGTGTTACCAGAGGATAGTTATCATCCAACTTTAGAGTTATCTATTGAGTTTCCCAGCCGCGAGCCCATCTCCGAGTGTGATCCTATGGTACGCACCCGATGTTTTCTGAAGACTGACTTTGTCGCACTAAACAATGCCTTTCTTAATACCGATTGGACTAATTTATACACTTGTACGGATATGAATTCCGCCATTTCTTTATTTTATACCACTGTTGACTCGATCTTTAACGACTGTGTACCCTTAGTGTCTCCTGTGGTGACGCAAAAATTACCATGGTTTACGCGGGGGCTGTCAAAACTGAAGAATCTTAAGTCTAGGTATTACAAAAAATATAAAGTCACGGGTCTATCATCGGATCTGTCTCGTTACTTGGTTGCTAAATCGAATTTTATTGTTTCTAATTCTAAATGCTATAATAATTACTTACAACGTTGCAAATTGCAATTCTCCGAAAATCCTAAAGAGTTCTACAGTTTCGTGAACTCAAAGCGAAATTCTATCTCCCTTCCATCGTTTGCAGTTTTTAATAATGATTCGGCCTCTTCTGATCAATCTATTTCTAATTTATTTGCTAACTTCTTCTCGACTACGTACATATCTACTAAGTACAACTCTAGTCAGATATATCCATATCCTATAACGAATTCCAACTGTATTCTCAATCCTATTATAACGCAAAGTTCGGTAGCTAAGGAACTAATGACGATTAAGCCGGTATACTCACCGGGCCCAGATGGTATTCCCGCTTGTGTCCTGAGGTTCTGTGCGGAGTCATTGTGCTCGCCTTTACTTAAGCTTTTTGAGTTGTCCGTTACACTGTCCGAGTTTCCAACTATATGGAAGGATTTGTTTATTTTACCTCTTCACAAATGTGGCAATAAATCCGACGTCACTAATTACAGAGGAATTTCTAAATTGTCAGCGATACCTAAACTGTTTGAGAAAATTATGACGTCTCAAATACAGCATTTATGTAAATCTATTTTTTCGCCATATCAGCATGGGTTTGTCAAGAATAGGTCTACCACAACTAACCTTTTACAGTTTACATCTTTTGTAATCCAAGGTTTTAAGAAACAAAAGCAAACTGATGTTATATATACGGATTTCAGTAAGGCTTTCGATTCGGTAAACCATGCCTTACTATTACATAAGCTGAATTTAGTTGGCTTTCCGGATGCTCTGCTTGCTTGGATTTCACAATATCTAAGCAATAGGAGGCAGAGGGTTCTTTTTAGGTCCTCTCTTTCTAAGATCATTTGTGTTGAATCAGGAGTCCCACAGGGCAGTCACCTTGGCCCATTGTTATTTACCATTTTTATTAATGATCTCCCCACCGTTCTTTTAAATTCCAGAGTTCTTATGTATGCCGATGATGTAAAAATCGCTAATCGCATCGTAGACTCTCTCTCATGTCATACCTTGCAAGCTGACCTGAATGCTTTTCAGGGGTGGTGTAGGACTAACTTGTTATCTCTAAACTGTTCTAAGTGCAAAGTTATGTCTTTTTATCGAGGTTCTCCCCAATTAACGAGTTACTTTTTAAATAATTTCCCTTTAGAAAAAATTAATAATACTTCCTTGGTTGTAAAAGATTTAGGGATCTTAATCGACCACAAACTTAGTTTTAATCAGCATAGATCGACTACTGTTAGTAGGGCTAAAAGTGTTATTGGCTTTGTAAAGCGCTGGTCGAAGGAGTTCAAGGATCCATATACTACCAAAATACTTTTTACTTCTTTAGTCCGTCCCATATTAGAATATGGATCTATTGTTTGGTCTCCTCAATATGAGTTTTATCAAAACAAATTAGAATCTGTACAAAAACAGTTTTTACCCTTTGCCTTTCGTGATTTGCGCTGGGATCCAACTGTACAACTTCCATCTTATTCTAGTCGACTTCAGTTAATTAACCTTCCTTCTTTAACTAATCGTAGAACAATACTTGGTGTAACTTTTCTTTACCAACTTTTGAATGGTGAGATTGACTCTTCTGAGCTGTTGAGCCAAATTAACATTTCTGTTCCATCTAGAAGGACCCGCAATTACACACCGCTTATACTTCCCACTTGTACAACTAACTTTTCTCTGCATGAAGCTTTTCGTATACTATGTAGTGACTACAACAGACTTTGTTACGTTATCGGTTCCGAAACATCGCTTCCGGGTATAAAAACTGCGATCTTGTCCTTCCTCGCTCGAAATTAGTTGTAATCATCTTTATTTTGACCTATCCTGTTTTCTTTTTATATGTAACCTATTATCTCACTACATTTAATATTTTCTATTTCTTTAGTTTAATTTATGTTTATATATGTAATACGCCTATGCCCTTAGGTCGGAGTGGGTAGAGGTTGTAACATTAACTTTACTTAGGGTCATTCGTAACAGGCCCGGGCCTGGTGTCATATGGGCCACTTGTTCGTACTGAGCGTTGTACGACTACGTCTATTGAAAAAAAAAAGACTCGTAGGCGTGGTATGTAAAACATGCCTCGAATCCTGTTAATACACGTCTCATGGGATGTGCGGTGCATTTCCTGATGATACCAGTTCACTATGAGCGGAGTAATGTGGTGCCCATATGGGAGCAGTATTTGGTTTTGGACGTTTAGGTTTTCTGCTCTCCCTCGGGCAGGAGCTGGTTTTCATCTAGGAAGATATTCAAACATATGAGTTTAGAATTTGTTTTTAAAGGTTTACCTCTCGTTAAGTTGCGAATTTCTGGGTTGAATTCAGATGACTGCGCATGCCGCAGTAGGAGTGTGCGTGCCTGCTGAATCATCTCGTAAGACACCTCTGTAGGTGGCGATGCCTTCTTTTGTTTCGCTTTCAGTTTCTCAATATAGAGAACAAAGCGCGCTAAAGCTCGATATAGCCTGCGCCAGTCGGAAAAATATTCAGACTGCTGCGCTATGCCAATTCGCCTGGCGTCAACGAACGTGTGGGTCATTATGGATTTGATCGCTGCTGTTGAAATAACATCTCGGGATGGTCAATCCGGCGATTGTTGTAAGGATCCGTTTCCATCGTATCCATTTGGGTAGCAATGCGTCGGGCAAACCAGTATCTCAGCCAATGCCGCTTCTCCAGACTTCTTGCAATAGGATTTTCAGCTCTATTGTAAAGCATGAGATGAAGCCGAGTGGGTCGTACATTGACATAAGTACTTGCAAGAGTTCGCGTTTGGTTGGTGTTTTGTCGCTGTCCAAAACGTTGCGCTTCAGCCTGGCGAACTTGCAGATGAATGTGAATACGTCGGAGTTCGGCACCCAATATAGGGAGCAGCGAATCGCTCTTTAGTATTCGGAGGACCTCCTTTGAGTTCGAAGACCAATTGCGTATGTGGAAACCACCTGCTGCATGGATATCTCTGACTTGAGTTGCACTATATAAAATCATCCACGTAGTGATAGTCCTTCACGGCTTGTGCTGCTTGAGGGTACTGTTAGAATCTTAAGTCTAGGTATTACAAAAAATATAAAGTCACGGGTCTATCATCGGATCTGTCTCGTTACTTGGTTGCTAAATCGAATTTTATTGTTTCTAATTCTAAATGCTATAATAATTACTTACAACGTTGCAAATTGCAATTCTCCGAAAATCCTAAAGAGTTCTACAGTTTCGTGAACTCAAAGCGAAATTCTATCTCCCTTCCATCGTTTGCAGTTTTTAATAATGATTCGGCCTCTTCTGATCAATCTATTTCTAATTTATTTGCTAACTTCTTCTCGACTACGTACATATCTACTAAGTACAACTCTAGTCAGATATATCCATATCCTATAACGAATTCCAACTGTATTCTCAATCCTATTATAACGCAAAGTTCGGTAGCTAAGGAACTAATGACGATTAAGCCGGTATACTCACCGGGCCCAGATGGTATTCCCGCTTGTGTCCTGAGGTTCTGTGCGGAGTCATTGTGCTCGCCTTTACTTAAGCTTTTTGAGTTGTCCGTTACACTGTCCGAGTTTCCAACTATATGGAAGGATTTGTTTATTTTACCTCTTCACAAATGTGGCAATAAATCCGACGTCACTAATTACAGAGGAATTTCTAAATTGTCAGCGATACCTAAACTGTTTGAGAAAATTATGACGTCTCAAATACAGCATTTATGTAAATCTATTTTTTCGCCATATCAGCATGGGTTTGTCAAGAATAGGTCTACCACAACTAACCTTTTACAGTTTACATCTTTTGTGATCCAAGGTCTTAAGAAACAAAAGCAAACTGATGTTATATATACGGATTTCAGTAAGGCTTTCGATTCGGTAAACCATGCCTTACTATTACATAAGCTGAATTTAGTTGGCTTTCCGGATGCTCTGCTTGCTTGGATTTCACAATATCTAAGCAATAGGAGGCAGAGGGTTCTTTTTAGGTCCTCTCTTTCTAAGATCATTTGTGTTGAATCAGGAGTCCCACAGGTCAGTCACCTTGGCCCATTGTTATTTACCATTTTTATTAATGATCTCCCCACCGTTCTTTTAAATTCCAGAGTTCTTATGTATGCCGATGATGTAAAAATCGCTAATCGCATCGTAGACTCTCTCTCATGTCATACCTTGCAAGCTGACCTGAATGCTTTTCAGGGGTGGTGTAGGACTAACTTGTTATCTCTAAACTGTTCTAAGTCAAAGTTAGTCTTTTATCGAGGTTCTCCCCAATTAACGAGTTACTTTTTAAATAATTTCCCTTTAGAAAAAATTAATAATACTTCCTTGGTTGTAAATGATTTAGGGATCTTAATCGACCACAAACTTAGTTTTAATCAGCATATATCGACTACTGTTAGTAGGGCTTAAAAGTGCTCTTGGCTTTATAAAGCGCTGGTCGAAGGAGTTCAAGGATCCATATACTACCAAAATACTTTTTACTTCTTTAGTCCGTCCCATATTAGAATATGGATCTATTGTTTGGTCTCCTCAATATGAGTTTTATCAAAACAAATTAGAATCTGTACAAAAACAGTTTTTACTCTTTGCCTTTCGTGATTTGCGCTGGGATCCAACTGTACAACTTCCATCTTATTCTAGTCGACTTCAGTTAATTAACCTTCCTTCTTTAACTAATCGTAGAACAATACTTGGTGTAACTTTTCTTTACAAACTTTTGAATGGTGAGATTGACTCTTCTGAGCTGTTGAGCCAAATTAACATTTCTGTTCCATCTAGAAGGACCCGCAATTACACACCGCTTATACTTCCCACTTGTACAACTAACTTTTCTCTGCATGAACCTTTTCGTATACTATGTAGTGACTACAACAGACTTTGGCACGTTATCGGTTCCGAAACATCGCTTCCGGGTATAAAAACTGCGATCTTGTCCTTCCTCGCTCGAAATTAGTTGTAATCATCTTTATTTTGACCTATCCTGTTTTCTTTTTATATGTAACCTATTATCTCACTACATTTAATATTTTCTATTTCTTTAGTTTAATTTATGTTTATATATGTAATACGCCTATGCCCTTAGGTCGGAGTGGGTAGAGGTTGTAACATTAACTTTACTTAGGGTCATTCGTAACAGGCCCGGGCCTGGTGTCATATGGGCCACTTGTTCGTACTGAGCGTTGTACGACTACGTCTATTGAAAAAAAAAAAAGACTCGTAGGCGTGGTATGTAAAACATGCCTCGAATCCTGTTAATACACGTCTCATGGGATGTGTGGTGCATTTCCTGATGATACCAGTTCACTATGAGCGGAGTAATGTGGTGCCCATATGGGAGCAGTATTTGGTTTTGGCCGTTTAGGTTTTCTGCTCTCCCTCGGGCAGGAGCTGGTTTTCATCTAGGAAGATATTCAAACATATGAGTTTAGAATTTGTTTTTAAAGGTTTACCTCTCGTTAAGTTGCGAATTTCTGGGTTGAATTCAGATGACTGCGCATGCCGCAGTAGGAGTGTGCGTGCCTGCTGAATCATCTCGTAAGACACCTCTGTAGGTGGCGATGCCTTCTTTTGTTTCGCTTTCAGTTTCTCAATATAGAGAACAAAGCGCGCTAAAGCTCGATATAGCCTGCGCCAGTCGGAAAAATATTCCGCGTTAAGTTTTAGCTCCATCGGGCATTGTCGATGAAGAGTATGTTGTGCCTGACTTCAGCATTGTTTGGTGGCCCCAAATCATCGCATTTTGGCCACTCGTGTTGATCCTGCAACAAATAGTCTGGACCGTGTAGCCAAGTTTTATATTTATTGGCGTTGTTTGTTTTAGTAGCAAGATCTGCATTTCGACCACGCGGTGCATGACGAATTGCTGAAACTTTCGTGGATCCATACGAAGCCATTTGAGAACAGTTTTTGAGTCGGACCAATAACAACTCGAATTAATTGACAAACTTGGATTGTGTTGGATTCGGTTACTCAGCTTTGCTCCGATAACTGCGGCCCGCAGTTCCATCCTTTGTATAGATAGTGGACTCAACGGTGCCACGTTCGCCTTGGAGGCCACGAAGCTAAGGTAGCAGACTGCTGCGTATGCCAATTCGCTGGCGTCAACGAACGTGTGGGTCATTATGGATTTGATCGCTGCTGTTGAAATAACATCTCGGGATGGTCAATCCGGCGATTGTTGTAAGGATCCGTTTCCATCGTATCCATTTGGGTAACAATGCGTCGGGCAAACCAGTATCCCAGCCAATGCCGCTTCTCCAGACTTCTTGCAATAGGATTTTCAGCTCTATTGTAAAGCATGAGATGAAGCCGAGTGGGTCGTACATTGACATAAGTACTTGCAAGAGTTCGCGTTTGGTTGGTGTTTTGTCGCTGTCCAAAACGTTGCGCTTCAGCCTGGCGAACTTGCAGATGAATGTGAATACGTCGGAGTTCGGCACCCAATATAGGGAGCAGCGAATCGCTCTTTAGTATTCGGAGGACCTCCTTTGAGTTCGAAGACCAATTGCGTATGTGGAAACCACCTGCTGCATGGATATCTCTGACTTGAGTTGCGATCTTTCCGACATCCACGTAGTCGTCGCCACTGTATATAAAATCATCCACGTAGTGATAGTCCTTCACGGCTTGTGCTGCTTGAGGGTACTGTTGGCAGAATCGATCTGCATTTTTGTCGCGAATAAAGTGTGCAATGCAGGGTGCGCAATTGATTCCGAAAGTAGACATTAGGCTCTTGCTTCTCGGATTTGCTGTCGAACCACAGAAACCTTTGCGCATGGGTGTCTGCTGGTCTCACTCGGATCTGGTGGAACATCTCGGCAATATCACCACAGATCGCCACTCGTACCACGTCTTTGGCGAGAGCCCTTATGTCAATAGACTGTACAGGTAGATCCAGGTTATCTACACTGTGAACCTCTTCCAAGTAGAATTGATTGCCATTATGTGGATTGGCAACCGTAAGCGTGACACGTTCCGATGCATTTTCTTTGCATGTTGTATCGTTGGTCCATTTTAGGCACAGTGGATCTGGAACGCCTTTTAAGCCGAGCTGCTTAAAGACCTTGTTGTCGATGAGCGTTAGTGCCGATCGCTCATCTAGAAATGCAAAAGTGTTAGTGACTTTCGTTTTATTAATGATTTGTATTGGAATGACACGGAAATATGTTGATGTTTTCTTCGGCAGCCTCGTATGCCGCAAACCTTCTCACGTTGGCACTTTTGATGATGACGGTTTAGGCATTGTTGGCAGATACAGGATAGCTATCAGCCGAATGATGCAGAGAAGGTAAATTGCCCTATTGAGTTAAAAATTGTACCAGATGGCGCAATAATCCCATTTAGGCAGTCACCCAGTCGCTTGTCAGCACCAGAAGCGGAAGCGGTTAAAAATCAAGTTGATGAGTGGGAAGAAAACGGAATAGTGCGCAAATCCACTTCGAATGTTGCTAGCAGAGTTGTAGTTGTAAAGAAGAAAGACAATACTTTGCGGGTTTGTGTAGACTACAGGAAGCTAAATAGCATGGTCTTGGACTGCTTTCCAGTTCCTTTAATGGATGAAGTGCTTGAGAGATTGCAGGCAGCAAGCTTTTATACGATTATGGATTTGGAAAATGGATTCTTCCATGAGCCCATAGAGGAATCTAGCAAATCATATACAGCGTTTGTTACTAGAGAAGGATTATACGAGTTTAATAGAGCGCCATTTGGATTTCGTAATTCTCCTGCTTCATTCATTCGTTTTGGTTAACTACATATTTCAGGATCTGATTAACAAGAATATAATGCAATTATATATGGATGACATTATAGTATATGCTAAGGCAGCAAACGAGTGTCTAAACAAAACCAAATTGGTATTAGAAACTGCAGCAAAGTATGATTTGAAAATAAAATGGGGAAAATGTAGTTTTTTGTATAAACGCATAAGCTTTCTAGGTCACGAAATTGAAGATGGAAAGATTTGGCCCGGTAAAGATAAGACGATGGCGATCAGTCGTTTTGGAATTCCCACAAACGTCAAATCGATTCAGGCATTTCTTGGTTTAACCGAATTCTTTAGAAAGTTTATTCCTCAGTATGCGCAGATAGCACGACCCTTACCAAGTTGCTGATAAAAATAAGTTTATTAGGGTCCAGCGAGTTGCAAAAAACCAGTGATAAAATCTACCGAGTTGCACACGGATGCTTCAAAAGACGGGTTTGAAAAACATCCGATCTATTTTTGGAGTAAGAAAGCATCTGAAGCAGATTGGAAGAGGCAAAGCTATATTCTTGAAGTCAAGGCAGCATATATTGCGTTAAAAAAATTTCGACATTATTTGCTAGGGATCCCGGTGAAATTGGTGACGGACTGCATTGCATTTAAGCAAACTACGTCAAAGCTGGACATCCCAAGGGAAGTTAGGCAATGGATATTGTATCTACAAGATTTCAATTTTAACGTGGAGCACCGATCAGCAGTTAAGATGC
This sequence comes from Drosophila tropicalis, assembly GCF_018151085.1. Taxonomy (NCBI): domain Eukaryota; kingdom Metazoa; phylum Arthropoda; class Insecta; order Diptera; family Drosophilidae; genus Drosophila; species Drosophila tropicalis. The sequence goes on along the minus strand of NW_027173172.1, from coordinate 87,546 downwards.
AGCACGTGGACTGTTTAAGCCGTTACCCGCAGTCGTGCTTAGTAGTAAAAGATGAAATAACAGCGCGTTTAAAGAAGGCACAGCAGTCAGATGATCATATTATCGCAATTATTGGGGTACTAATGCAGCAACCATATAAAAGCTTCAACGTGAAAGGTGGTTTGCTATTCAAAGAAGTTGAAGGTAATGAGTTATTTGTTGTACCAAAGCTAATAGAACGCGAGATAATACAATGATCACACGAGGTTGGACATTTTTCGACGCGTAAGCCAATGCACGCTATCTACCAACAGTACTTGATACCGCATTTGGAAAGTAGAGTATCAAGATTGATTGCAAACTGCATAAAATGTGTAGTTCAGAATAAACAGCTGGGTAAAAAAGAAGGATATTTGCATTGTATAACCAAAGGAGACACACCGCTACTTTACTTTACATTTGGATCATTTAGGACCCATGGACAGCACCTCCAAGCAGTACAAATTCATTTTGGCAATGGTAGATGGTTTTTCGAAATTTGTATGGTTGTATCCAACGAAGTCCACAGGTCAAGAAGAAGTAATTAAAAGACTCAACGAATGGACAGACATTTTTGGATTTGCCGAGAGGATCATAAGTGACAGAAAGGTGGCCTTCACATCAAACGCTTTTAAAGAATTCCTTCGATCAAACGACGTACAGCATGTACTGTCAACCACAGGAAAAGCAAGGCGAAATGGACAAATCGAACAGGTTAACCGTTGTATCCTGTCTATTATCGGAAAAATATCAGCAGATGAACCCACGAAATGGTATAAAGGGGTTTCTCAAGTACAGAAGGCTATTAACACAACGATGCATTCATCAAGGAAAATGTCACCTTTTGAAGTCCTGTTTGGAACGAGAATGCGTAACCATATAGATGACCGTTTGCTGGATACAGGAGGAACAAGTAGATCAGTTCAACGACGAACGTCAAAAGCTACGACAAGAGGCTAAGATTAATATAGAGAAGGCGCAGGCGACTTACAAGAGGAATTATGATAAGAACAGGAAAGGCGAAGCTATCTACCAAGTTGTCGATATGGTAGCTATAAAGAGAACGCAGTTTGTAGCGGGCAGTAAATTGGCAAGTCAGTTTTTGGGACCCTAACAAGTGATCAAAGCTAAGCGCAACGGTCGGTACGATGTAAAGAAAGCGACCAATGGTGAACGGCCAATGATGACAACTACGAGCGTGGACTATATGAGACTTTTACGATATGTGGCTGAGAACGACGAGTTGCTGTCTTCTGAGTCAGAAGACGATTATCAGGAGGGCCGAGTGTAAAGACGCGATGGGCACACTGATCTCAGATTACCCCTATTTTGATGAGGCGTGTAGCAGCTGAGAGTGAGAGCCATCTAAGAGAGAGAGTCGGGAGTCGAAAGTCAGTCGTCGTCGAGAACGGGCAAGATAAAAACAGGTTACGAGAGCGTTCGGCAGTTGTGAAATTAATTATTATTCTCAAAGAAATATATGTACTACACCTCAATTTAATCATTTCAGTTAATATTATGGACAATAAGCTCTTACAAATATAATGTCACATATATATATATAACAGTACAGTATATATTATATAAATTCATTAAAATTCTTATAAATTTTTGGGACTAAAATAAATAGAAGAACACTTTTTGTGTAAATGTATACATATAATGCATTTTGCGCTATAGTTAAATATAATTCAAAAAAGTATATAAAAGTTGACAAGAAAACAAATGATCCGACAAGAAACTGAAGTTTTATTTTACATAAAATTCAATTTTCAGTTATGTTTATCAAACTACTGCTCTAGTTTTATATATTCGATTCGCATTTCTCTTCAAAAACGAAAACAAAAATTGAAAATTCAGAAAAATCACAAAATTTGATTCGATCTAAGCAATCGTTGCTTGAAGTTCTCATTTGACCTATGAGAGCTACACGTTACTTGCTCAGTATATATTATAGTTTCAATTCGAACACAACCAAAAAATTTCTCTATTCTCACAACAAAACTGAATTTTATTTTTTGAGATTTTTTTTGAGAAAATTATTAAGATCCTTTGGGCTAGAAAACAAAAACAATCAACCAAATTTTCTATCTACACAATGGCTTATGTTCCACTACGAGGTTTCATACCTGTGTTGGTGCGCACTATCGTCCCAATGATCGGACGTGCCCTGACCCAGCGTGGAAGCCAGACTGAGACAAAAAAATTTTCTATATTATCATGTCGCGGAATTGGCTATAATATTTGTACTTATGGGAGAAGACTTTTCAATATTCCTTATTAAAAAGTGGACCGAAAACGTTCCAAAGCATATTCTCCATAATTCCAAATATAAATGTCTAACTAAATTGTGCGGCGATTTTCTTTGATCTTTCTCTCTTTCTATATGTAGAAACGTAGTCCTTTCTATTTTTATCAGCCTTTATCAGCTATTCTTCATGAAGTTTCAAGACTCAATGTGCCTTAACATATGAAATCAAGTTGGATTAAGCATTCTTCATTTAGATGATACTAAAGGGAAACTAATTTATTATCTGTGCTACTGATAAATTTACTATTCCAATTGGATGATTAATAAAATTTTCAAATCCATTTCGGTTTGATTTTTCATTCACATTTCTTTAGTTCTCTTATGTACTTGTTTTTGGTGAACCCTTTTGATTTCATTTTCTTTTCTCTGTTTATAGCAATTTCGTTGAGCAGATAGATATCTATTGAATGGTTGGCGAATTCGTAAAGATACATATATGTATATTATATTTTGGAATGTTCCCCAGATGAGACTCATATGCGGCGATTCATCATAATCATTTTGTGGCATGTGTTTGGTGGCGTCATCGTGGCAAAGAGTAGACCACCTGGGAGCAACTTAACCTTTCTAGATTTTGGGACATGCACACATATACCATTTGATCAGATTGTGAAGCTTGATCCACCTCATTTCACCCCTTTTTGTGGTGTGGGCTGTTCACTTGACTAAAAACTAAAACTTGACTAAAAACATATTCTTTTTCGTTAACAAATTGAGAACATTTTTGTTTAAATTTAGCGCATGCGTTTATAAACAAAATGCAAAAGCAGCAGATTTGTATATTTAATACAGTGGGTGGAGGTAGAATACAGTAGCTTGACTGCCAGAGGGGATAAAGTGTCAGAGTGGGTAAGAGGCGGAAAGGCAGAACGATGTGGCACGATGGACATATTACTCATACGGCGCTAGCAGCTTGCCAGCTGTTTTTGTGTTTGAATCGATGCGACAGATTCGAAAACAGCAGCAACCAAAAGAAATTAAGAAAGAATTGTAATTACATGGATGGAGTAAGACTTTTGTATAGGGGCATTGCTTAAACCGATAGTTAAGACTCAATTAGATAAAGAAACTAGAATTTGAATCCCTAAGTGAACTGCAAAAGATGAATTTGTAAGTCATTACATTACCCCCGTGCTACGCCCCTGAAACAGAATTATAAATTAACAATACTTTTCTATTTTTTCAAATAAACAATAGTAGTAATAGGAGATACACTTTCATTTAGCGTCGACAAAGGACATGAAATCTAAATCTAGTTGAAAAATCATTTTAATTATTTACTGACAGCCGTGACACATCAGTCAACACACAAAAATATAAAAATTAAACAAAGTATATACACATATACAGACATGCATCTGGGCATATCTCTTTGATTCGAGGAATTAAGAACTTGGTTTTGTTCAACGAATCAAAAATACACTTTATAATTAAAATATACTAAGCTCTCTCTAGAACAAGTTAGTCAATATAAGTATTTATATCCTTACCTAAATCTCGAGTATAGAAGGGGTTCACTCCCTTGCCCTAGTCTCAAAGATCTTTAGGAAGCAGGCCAGTTACAGACCTCTACTCTCTTCTCTCAAATAAGTTTTCATGTTAGCCATCATAAAATTCCTTAATTTTTACTAAGAATCTGTTTATATACTAAGGAGTGACTGGAGAACTTTATATCGGCTAATATTCTAGAGTTAGAAAAGGACAAATTTAAAAATTTTTTTTCTTTGTTAATCATCAAGCGTTTCAAAGGGTATAGGAGCTTCGGATATTGTGAGACTACGGACTTTGGTTAGCCAAATGAGATGAGGCTTGATGATGGCACAGTCCACATCGTCACATAAAGCAAAGCTATTTTAAAGTCGCATTGAAATATTAATTGGAAAATTTCGTGCCTAATTGATGAGAATTTTTTGTAGCGCTTTTGAAAACTTAATACTAGAAATGAATTCCAGAAATAAAAGGAAAACCGCACACATTAAACATTGAACTCTGGAGTCTTTTTCCGATTTTGACTTTCAACAAAATTATGTGCATTTCCCCATAGTATGGCACCGTATGTCCAGATGGGTTTCAGTACGGAGTTGTATAGGAGGACTTTATACTCCAGACGTAGAGGGGACCGAGCATTGATAATCCAATGTAAGCTACTCGCTTTCAGTTTAAGCTGTGACTTTTTTGCTTCGATGTGCTTGCGCCAAGTTAGTCTTCTGTCAGGTGGATGCCAAGGTAAGTGACATCCACGGCTTGAGGAATTGGTACGTTGTTTAGCATTAGTGCTGGACAGTTTCTTCTGTTAAGCGTAAATGTGACGGATACGCCAGGTTGCTTGCCATTCCTCTACCACCTTGAGGTGTTCCTCTAATTTTGCAGAGGCTTGTATTGGGCATTTGGATGTGCTGAGGATTGCCGTGTCATCGGCAAAAGTGGACGTTGTAAGTCCTAAACTCGTTGGTAGGTCTGTTGTGTACAGCAGGTAGAGCCATGGGCCGAGTACACTGCCTGGCGGTACATCAGCTTTGATTTCAATGTCAGCCGAGACGGAGCCGTTACATCTTACAGCGAATTTCCTATTGTAAAGGTAAGATTCCATGAGTTTGTGGGTGTACTGTGGGAGTTTTTGGCGGATTTTGAACATCAGACCCTCCAGCCAAACTCTATCGAAAGCCTGGGCAACGTCGAGAAAAACGGCCGCACAGTATTTTTTTAGTTCGAATGCTGTTCGTATTTCGGATGTTATGCGATTGACTTGTTCAATTGTACCATGTTTTGCGGAAGCCAAACTGGTGTGAAGAGATTGTGTTCTCCGATGCCAGAAATGAGTTTAGTCGGATCTGCAGGGCCTTTTCAAAAAGCTTCTAAAGACATGGCAGCAAACTAATTGGCCTATAGGATGATGGCTGGGTTTTGTCCTTTCCCATTTTAGGAATCATGATGATAGTGGACCTTTTCCATGCTCTTGGGAAGTAGCCAATTCTTATTTTAGCGTTGAACAGTTTGCAGATGTATTGTATGGCGATGATAGGGAGTTCTAGGATCATTTTCGGTGTGATTAGGTCATGGCCAAAGCGCCTGGCCTGCTTGCCTTTAGGATTCAACAGGCGAGACCCCCAGTGCGTATGTTTGGCGTTATAGTCCCCTGCTGCAATGAAGCGATCTCCGAGTGTGTTAAAGAAATCGGTATATTCCCCATCACAGATTGAGAAGCGTGGTACCCACCAGTACAGGGCAGCTAATGTAGTGTTGCCGTAGCTGGTTTGGACGGTTATAGCAGTTGCTTGTAGGTGCTGTGTTTTTTAAATCTAAAGCGGTCATGTTTTGATTCAGTGAGATCAAAAGGGCCTCTAAGCCACTTGGAGCTTGCTGGCCAAGTTCTGGTACGCTAGGTTGCGGATTCTGTAGATGGAGTGACGGGGTCTCTTTCGCGGGCTCCGTCTGTCGAGTTCGAAGCACACTAGCGAAGGATACACTAGGACTGTATGTAGCAGGCATGTTAGATGATCTAACAGCCTTGGCGAAGAATACCTCCGGTGTAGTTTGCGTCTGCTATTTCTTGAGTTGGGACCAATGGCTCAATCGCCTTTAACACAACATGGAGCCCTTTACTGGTTTTTAGTTGGTAGGTACAGAAGTTGATATTAGAATTACGGAGATACTTTTCGATGATGCGAAAATTGTTCTCAGTTTGGGTTTGACATTTAATTTCTTTTATGTTACCCCATATTGATGAGGGGGTTACAACAAAGTTATTTGCCCCTACTGTTTCTACTAACTTCGAAATCAGGGCGATTTAACTTTATCTACAGCGCCAGCATGATCCTCTTGCTGATCGGCAAGAATTTTAAAACGATTCCCGCTTAGGAGTGCTACTCGTTCATTTGGTTTGGTTATTTTCGGCGTATTGCCACTTTTTTATTTTAATGTATCTATCCATTCCAGTTTGGACAGAAGGCGTTGGGTTTATTCTTGTAGCTGACTCTGCGCGACTTGTCGGTGACGGCTTGAGGCAGGTCAATACTTCGGCAGACGTTGCAGTAGTTGCTGTCAACGAGCTGACGGTGCTGGTCTGTGCACACGATGACCCATATGGATATTGATGGAGAAGCACACTGCTCTCTCCACGGTAAATTGCTGTTGTTTGCTGAGTGGCTTGCACTTTCGGTGTTATTGCTTACGTTAGCATTCAGTGGGGTCGGCGACACCACCGAGAGGTAAGCGTTGTTGCGTTGAACCGAGAGTCGACGCTCACGTTGTTGTTGTACAATTAGTTCTTATAGCTGTTTGCGGAGTGCATTAAAAAACACGTCTACACACGGCGGCGGTTGAATTGAATTTTTGCAAAGAGATATGACCATACACAAATGCAAAAATATGTTGTAAATATTTAGTGGGCCGAGTCTATGCTAATTTAGTTAAATACTTAAAAATTGCAGATTTAACACTGTTTACGATGTGTCTTTTACGCAAACGCTGCTTTGCTTTTTGAAATATTTCCTGATTTGTAATCGATAGAAACTTGATTTTTGGAATGCTTTCCAATCGATATTTGTCCTGATTTCTTTTTGGACTATTTCGTCGGTTAGTTCCTTGTTACTTCTTCTTTTAGTCACTTTGTTTCTTTGTTCATGTGAAAGGGCAATCGAAAAGAAATTTTTTTATAAACGGTCGAAAAAACAAATTCTTTTATGGCAAGAAGAGTTAATGTTAAGAGTTAATCATCAAATTCAAAGCGATGATTAAAAAAAAAACTTTTTTTTTGACAGGAAATTAATAAACTACTTGTTAAGTCAAAAAACCTCAAAAAAGTACTTATACGTTTTACGCAAGGTCTTAAAAGTTTAAATAAATAGTTAAACAAAATACTATTGAGATTTTCCAAATCAATCTAGCAAAGCAGTCAATAGCCAATTTCATAAAGTGCAAAGTTGTTAATATTTCAAATTGAATTAGATAATACAATACAAATAAAATTTAGAAGAACTTAACTTAGGCTAGAACTATCAATTGTCCTCTTCATGATCACTCTTAACAAGACTGAAAATGTTTAAACTTGGCAGACTTTTTTCCATGACTTGCGAAAAGAAAAGATTCATCATTTTCAGTCTGTTTTGCAGAGAAGCAAGAAAACTGCTCAAGACTGCTTCTAGTCTTGTATGATTCAAGCAGAGAGATAAGAAATTGTTTCTCAAGCATTCTATTTTATGGAAACGAGATGATTGACCAATTTGGGAAACCAAACAATTGCTTTAATATATATAATATATTAATTCATTAAAATTCTTATAAATTTTTGAGACTAAAATAAATAGAAGAACACTTTTTGTATAAATGTATGCATTTAATGCATTTTGCGCTATAGTTAAATATAATTCAAATAAGTATATAAAAGTTGACAAGAAAACAAATGATCCGCCAAGAAACTAAAGTTTTATTTTACATAAAATTCAATTATCAGTTATGTTTATCAAACTACTGCTCTAGTTTTATGTATTCGATTCGTATTTCTCTTCTAGTTTTATATATTCGATTCGCATCTTCAAAAACGAAAACAAAAATTGAAAATTCAGAAAAATCACAAAATTTGATTCAATCTAAGCAATCGTTGCTTGAAGTTCTCATTTGACCTATGAGAGCTACACGTTACTTGCTCAGTATATTTTATAGTTTCAATTCGAACACAACCAAAAAATTTCTCTATTCTTACAACAAAATTGAATTTAATTTTTTGAGATTTTTTTTTTGAGAAATTATTAAGATCCTAGAAAACAAAAACAATCAACCAAATGTTCTATCTACACAGTGGCTTATGTTTAACTACGGGGTTTTATACTTGTACTGGTGCGCACTATCGTCTCAATTATCGGACGTGCCCTGACCCAGCGTAGAAGCAGACCAAGATAAAGGACGAAGTGCTTAAAGGATTGATGGCCACTGTTCAGATTGATGCGGCTCTCAGCCGCACACGAATCGAGGAGGACGCGGGTCTCGAAGGATTTCGAGCCATTGCCCAACCGGAGGACTACTGTTGTCGTCGTCCTGGCCTGGAGCAGGGAGGAGAGAGAGATCTCGGGTGCGACTTCTGGAGAACCGGAGCGGTCGGAAGATGATCGGGAACGGGGTTCTGGCGGTGGTGCAGTACGCCCGGGGGAGGGTGATTGGCTGCGACGCCGGGCTGCGGCGCGTTGTCTCGGCGGTTGGTCGGCCATGTGGAGCAGGGTATGGTGCTTTTGCCCGCATCGTCGGCAACCATGGCGAGTCCGGCACGCGTCGGATGAGTGCTCGTGTGCCAAGCAATTGGGACAGTACTTATTTATAAGCACCGCCCGGAGCCGCTTTTCCCCTCGGAGGTTCAGGAAGCGCTGACACTGCCGGAGAGCGTGAACCCCCCGACAGACCCGGCATCGGTACACGTTCGTGCCCTGTGGAGCAGATCGTTTGCTGCGGTGGTGCGGCAGACGCGTGGGGGCCATGTCGCTATGAAGGGGCGAGCTGAACGAACTGTAACGAAAGAAATTACGTAGGGGGGGAGTGGATTAGTCTATGCACGGGAACGAGAAACATGCACGGAGACGAGGACATTCGGGGAAACATAGAGGGATTGGGAGTCACGATAAGGTTTTAGGCTCAGGACTCCTGCTGTCTTGCAACAGAATGAGCTTCGCTACGGGTCTTCGGATAGACCCACGCGCGGTGGTGACATCAGCCACTCGGACGAGACCGTCAGCCCCGGGCAGAGTGCGCTCAATTCGCCCTAAGCGCCACTCGTTGGAGGGGAGATGATCTTCGGACACGATCACGAGGTCGCCGGTCTGGATGCTGCGAGTCGGTGATTTCCACTTGTTCCGTTTGTGAAGCTCCTTGAGGTACTCACTCTTCCAGCGGCGGCAGAAAGCCTGCTGGATTGCCTTTAGTCGCTGCCATCGGTTGATCAGCGACATAGGCTCGACCAGAATTTCCGGTTCCGCAATGGATAAGAGCGGTCCTCCAATCAGGAAATGTCCCGGGCTTAGGGCCAGCAGATCCTCTGGATCCTCGCTCATGGGAGAGATTGGCCTGGAGTTTAGGCACGCTTCGATCCTACACAGGAGAGTGGAAAGTTCCTCGAAGGTGTATTTGACAGTGGACGAGGACTTGTAAAACAGGGTCTTAAAACTTTTGACCCCTGCTTCCCACAGTCCTCCCATATGGGGCGCGCTTGGCGGAATGAACTGCCAGGATAAAATGTGCTGGGGAAATGCCTTCATTATTTCAAGCTTGGTGGCGTTCAGGAAATCTTTTTCGAGCGCCTTTGAGGCCCCTACGAAGGTTTTGCCGTTGTCGGAGTAAATGCGCTGTGGGCATTGTCTCCGTGCGACAAACCGAGAGAAGGCTGCAAGAAATCTTTCAGTGGTGAGGTCGGAGGTAGCCTCGAGATGGATTGCCTTCGTGCTGAAACACACAAAGACGCAGACATAACCCTTAGTTATGAGACACGCACGCCCGGTGTAATTTTTGATCTCGAACGGCCCTGCGAAGTCAATGCCCGTGTGGGTGAAGGGCCTGGAGTACGTGATGCGTTCTCGAGGGAGATCACCCATCATCTGGGTCTGTAGTCGTCGACGATGAACGATGCAGACTTTGCACCCCTTGATGTGGGACTTTACCATGTTCTTGATTCCGGGGGGGATGAGTTTTTGGGGCGCAAATGGGGCCCCATATTTTGTGCGCCGCCATGCAACGTGATGCGGTGGGCGAATTCGACAAGCAGGCGAGTGAAATGAGTACTATAGGGGAGGAGAATAGGGTGACGTTCATCATATCGGAGGGACTCAGCGGCCCGGAGTCGTCCGCAGGAGCGGAGTAACCCATGCTGGTCGAGAAATGGGTTCAGATTGAGTAGCGTGCTGGATGATGATATCTCCGCGAGGTATTCCCGCCGCTGGAGGTCCGAATCAAGGCGCGCTCGGCGGAGAGAAGTTCATCATTGGTGAGGCGGACCGTGGAAGGCGTCGAAATCCTCTTGGTGGCGAAGCGTAGAATATACGCGGTGACTCGTAATGCCCTACCGTAATCCGAGAAACGTTCGCTGACGTCCTCGACGTCAGGGTGGTCGCGGTGGTGTGGCACTGGACCCGTTGCTCCAGCTGGGTGTCTGGGAGTTCATTATGGGGAGTTGGCCAATACTCGGGGGCCCGCTGGAGCCCGTCCGGCCCATGCCACCAGAGGCTGCTGGCCGATAACTCGGCCGCGGAGACTTCCAGATCAGCGGGGTTGTCCTGAGCACATGTGACCAGCTTTGGCCACTGGTGCTTTTGGATTGGCCACGAAGGTGGACCAACTGCACGGGGGTTTATTGTGCCAAGCCAACACGATGGTAGAGTCGGTCCAAAACTGGGAGGTTGCAGGTGGGATTGGGAGTTCAGGAACGATCGACGCCCAGAGATCGGCTAGCAAAACCGCTCCGCACAACTCCAGCCGAGGCAGCGAGACTGTTTTGACTGGAGCTACACGGGTCTTAGCCGTTAATAAATGGACGTCTTACTTGATCGCCGTACCGAACCCGCACATATAGGGCCGCTCCATACGCTTTCTGTGACGCGTCACAGAAGCCATGAAGCTCCCACGAGAGCTTATCGCTGGTGTTTAGCCAACGGGGAGTGCGGAGTCGACTGAGGCCTGGGTAATCGTGCAGGAATTCGTGCCATTGCTGCAGCAGGAGAGGCGGCAGAACATCATCCCAGCCCAATTCGGTAAGCCAGATTTGTTGCATGAATATCTTCGCTCGGATGACAAATGGGGCTAGCCAACCAGCGGGGTCAAAGAGTTTAGCGATATGGAACAGAACCTGCCTCTTGGAGATCGACTCTTTCAAGGGGGGTCCGCTACGGTGAAGAAGAAGACGTCCTCAGCAGCTTTCCAGCGAATGCCCAAAGTCCTCTCGCAGCAGGTGCTCTCTCGGAATGGCTTGAAGTACTTCCTTCTTGTTGGAAGTCCACTTCCGAAGCGGGAAGCCCGCAGATTGGAGGGCCGTTTGAAGCTCTCGTATGGCGAGACGGGCGTCGGCTTCAGTGTGAGCGCCGGCAAGGACATCATCAACATACATGTAGTTCCGAAGGATTTCGCTCGCCTGAGGATACATCGCTTGCACGTCTTGTGCCAGTTGTAAAAGGACTCGGATCGCCAAGAATGGCGCGCAGTTAACCCCAAACGTGACAGTTTGTAACTCGTAATCCTGAATATTGCCGCAGCGGTCTCGGTAGGGGATCCGCTGAAAGGGGGTATGCCTGGGGTCGACTCGTATTTGTCGATACATCTGCGTTATGTCGGCGTTGAAAACGAATTGAAAGAACCGCCATTTCAGTACCTGAAGCCTTAGTGGTGGTGCTATCGCAGCTTAAACACCGCGTGATGAGGCGGCGTCACCCGAATCATATGACCCAATTTCTCGTACTCTTGAATAATGGCATCGTACTGCGTTTTTAGGACGGGATCCTTGAGAAGGCGTGCTTCATTCCGCAGGAATTGAGCCAGCGCGATCGGTCTTGAGTGGCCCAAGTCGACGCTATTCGGACCTTTGAACGGTAGGGACACAACATATCGGCCGTCTTTTCCTCTTTGGGTGGTGTCCTGGAAGTTCCGCTCGCAGAATGCGTCATCCTCTGTAACGATACTTTTTCGTCCTTCGGGATATCTACAATATCTCTTGGGCTAGGTTCGGCACAACAAATTTATTTTGTGCCCCGGTGAAATTAAAACACGCTCGATTTCAATTGCTAATACTAATTGTATGTTTATTCAAATCGTTAATGGAGTTGGTTCGTCATATTCTCGGCGGTAGTGCTGGGCTTGGATAGCGTTGGTGAGTTACTTTGAATCCCTCGCTATCCTGTTTGTGTCCTCCCTTTTGTTTCTGTAGCCGTTGCTGGCTACTGCCTCGATCCGTACAATGTGCTTGATTTGCGATACACCTCTGCACCCCTTTCCATTAAATTTGTTGAGAATGCTTTTGCTTTAAGGCTGTTATCACGACGCAGGATGTTTCCTCAGAAATTGGTATACATCAGGATATATAGATCCTGGAATTTCGGCAGTAGGATATATCCTCGTGCCTACCACTGACTTCGAGTGCCCCTGGAGATTGCTTTGCTTCTCTCAAATTTACTTTGGCTTGGGTACGGTGCTTGTTATCCTTGTTTAAGGACTTGTTGAAGCTGTACAGGTTACTCGTAAGGCCTGTATAG